>NW_027650129.1:0-155000 GCF_965287045.1 Carcharhinus amblyrhynchos
CTCTCTCTCCCTGCCCCCCCTCTCTCTCCCTGCCCCCCCTCTCTCTCCCTGCCCCCCCTCTCTCTCCCTGCCCCCCCTCTCTCTCCCTGCCCCCCCTCTCTCTCCCTGCCCCCCCTCTCTCTCCCTGCCCCCCCTCTCTCTCCCTGCCCCCCCTCTCTCTCCCTGCCCCCCCTCTCTCTCCCTGCCCCCCCTCTCTCTCCCTGCCCCCCCTCTCTCTCCCTGCCCCCCCTCTCTCTCCCTGCCCCCCCTCTCTCTCCCTGCCCCCCCTCTCTCTCCCTGCCCCCCCTCTCTCTCCCTGCCCCCCCTCTCTCTCCCTGCCCCCCCTCTCTCTCCCTGCCCCCCCTCTCTCTCCCTGCCCCCCCTCTCTCTCCCTGCCCCCCCTCTCTCTCCCTGCCCCCCCTCTCTCTCCCTGCCCCCCCTCTCTCTCCCTGCCCCCCCTCTCTCTCCCTGCCCCCCCTCTCTCTCCCTGCCCCCCCTCTCTCTCCCTGCCCCCCCTCTCTCTCCCTGCGCCCCCCTCTCTCTCTCCCTGCGCCCCCTCTCTCTCTCTCCCTGCCCCCCCTCTCTCTCTCCCTGCCCCCCCTCTCTCTCTCCCTGCCCCCCCCCTCCCTCCCTGCTCCCCCTCTCTCTCTTTCTCTCCCTGCCCCCCGTCCCTGCCCCCCCCCTCTCCCTGCCCCCCCTCTCTCTCTCCCTGCCCCCCCCTCTCTCCCTGCCCCCCCCCTCCCTCCCTGCTCCCCCTCTCTCTCTTTCTCTCCCTGCCCCCCCGTCCCTGCCCCCCCCCTCTCCCTGCCCCCTCTCTCTCTCTCCCTGCCCCCCCTCTCTCTCTCCCTGCCCCCCCTCTCTCTCTCCCTGCCCCCCCTCTCTCTCTCCCTGCCCCCCCCTCTCTCTCCCTGCCCCCCCTCTCTCTCTCCCTGCCCCCCCTCTCTCTCTCCCTGCCCCCCCTCTCTCTCTCCCTGCCCCCCCTCTCTCTCTCTCCCTGCCCCCCCCCCTCTCTCCCTGCCCCCCCGTCTCTCTCCCTGCCCCACCTCTCTCTCTCTCCCTGCCCCACCTCTCTCTCTCTCCCTGCCCCCCCCTCTCTCTCCCTGCCCCCCCCCTCTCTCTCCCTGCCCCCCCTCTCTCTCTCCCTGCCCCCCCTCTCTCTCTCCCTGCCCCCCCTCTCTCTCTCCCTGCCCCCCCTCTCTCTCTCCCTGCCCCCCCTCTCTCTCTCCCTGCCCCCCCTCTCTCTCTCTCCCTGCCCCCCTCTCTCTCTCTCCCTGCCCCCCCCCTCTCTCTCCCTGCCCCCCCTCTCTCTCCCTGCCCCCCCCGTCTCTCTCCCTGCCCCACCTCTCTCTCTCTCCCTGATCCCCTCTCTCTCTCTCTCCCTGCCCCCCCCCTCTCTCCCTGCCCCCCCTCTCTCTCTCTCCCTGCCCCCCCTCTCTCTCTCTCTCCCTGCCCCCCCCTCTCTCCTTGCCCCCCCCTCTCTCTCCCTGCCCCCCCCTCTCTCTCTCCCTGCCCCCCCTCTCTCTCTCTCCCTGCCCCCCCTCTCTCTCTCTCTCTCTCTCCCTGCCCCCCCCTCTCTCTCTCTCTCTCCCTGCCCCCCCCCTCTCTCTCTCCCTGCCCCCCCTCTCTCTCTCTCTCTCCCTGCCCCCCCTCTCTCTCTCTCTCCCTGCCCCCCCCCTCTCTCTCCCTGCCCCCTCTCTCTCTCTCTCCCTGCACCCCCCCTCTCTCTCCCTGCCCCCCCTCTCTCTCTGTCTCTCTCCCTGCCCCCCTCTCTCTCTCCCTGCCCCCCCGCCCCCCCCCCACCCCCGTCTCTCCTCCCACACTCTCTCCTTCCCTTTCCCAAAGCTAACTGTTCAGACCCACATTCAGAGTGATATTCTGAGCAGTGAGTGTTTCGATTATGAGTCTGCCTTAAATTCAGGCTCCCAGTGTGGAAGGTCAGTCCGTGATTGGACTTCCTGGATATCAAACTGCACTTCGATCCCAGAGGGATTTGCATTGAGCCCCCCTCCGCACAAATCCCGCCCCCCGCCCCCCCCCACCACCTCTTCCACACGGGGCCCACAGAACGGTTACAGCACAGGAGGAGGCCATTTGGCTCTCTCCATGAATAACTCAGCTGGTCCCCCTGTTTCCCCTGTATCCCTGTAAAATGATCCCTCTCTTCCCAGTGGGATCCAGTTCTGGAGGGATGGATTTGGAAAGGCAGAGCTGTGATCTGAAACTGGGATTGAGCCCGGGTTGAGTCATACTTTGGAAGTGGGTGTGTAATATTCCAGTCCCCAGATCCCAGTCAGGAGCCAGAGGCGCACGAGTAGGTGCAGGAATGATCTGTAAAAGGTAGATTATTTGTTTATTTGTCACGGGTCAGGCTTACATTAACACTGCAATGAAGTTACTGTGAAATTCCACCAGTCGCCACACTCCTGTTCGGGTCAATCCACCGAACCAGCACATCTTTGATCTGTGGGAGGCAACCGGAGCATCTGGAGGAAACCCATGCAGATATGGGGAGAATGTGCAGACTCTGTACAGACAGTGACCTGAGCCAGGAATTGAACCCGGCTCCCTGGTGCTGTCAGGCAGCAGTGCTAACCCACTGTGCCACCCCAAGAATGAATGCTTGAAACCGGGCAAGATAGCTCAGGGCACTGCTGCTGGGCTTGATCGGGTCAGGAAGATTTGCACTTGTGGGGAATCCACAACACCGGACAAGAGTTACAAATGCATCCATTCGGGAATTCAGGAGGAATTGGGCAGCACGGCAGCACAGTGGTTAGCACTGCTGCTTCACAGCTCCAGGGCCCTGGGTTCGATTCCTGGCTTGGGTCGCTGTCTGTGTGGAGTTTGCACGTTCTCCTTGTGTCTGCGTGGGTTTCCTCGGGGTACTCCGGTTTCCTCCCACAGTCCAAAGATGTGTGGGTTAGGTTGATTGGCCATGCTAAAAAATTGCCCCTTCGTGTCCAGGGATGTGTCGGTTAGAGGGATCAGTGGGGATAATATGGAGGGATATTGGGGTAGGGCCTGGGTGGGATTGTGTTCGGTGCAGACTCGATGGGCCGAAGGGCCTCTTTCTGCACTGCAGGGTTCTCTAGTTCTAAATCAGGAATGTGGAACTCGCTCCCTCGGGAAGTGATTGAAGTGAATGGTGTGGATGTACTGAAGGGGAGGCTGGATCAGCTCCCATGTGGATGGGATGAGATGATGCAGGAGTACTCATGTAGGGCACTAACAACAGCATGGGCCCAGTTAACCCAAGTGACCTGTTTCTGTGCCATCCACTCTGTGTGTTGGACTGTGGCGTTGTGAGATTTCTTCCTGTGTGGACAGGCAGAGAGAAGTCTTGGAGAGGGAAGGGTATGAGCCACAAGCTGCTCTCCTTTCCTCTCAATCCTGCGTGTAAAGAAACAAGTAAAGACATTTCCCTACAGCAGTGGAGACCCCAGGCAAATCTCGGACTTTGTGAAAGAACCCTATCTGATTATCTTGTGGCTTGACGTACTTGAATCTGAATGCTGTGGTTAAGATTAGACAGGCTTGCCCCTTGCTGCTTTTTTCCACATGATTGTGTTCCCACGGGCTTGTGCAGATGGGGGATTACATGTTCTTTGAACGCATGGCACATAAATACTCTTAATCTGCTTCCCTTTCCCCAGCAATAGACTTGTGCTATCTTGTGGTCACTGTTCAATATCGAAATGAGTGGGATTGGTGGAATGGATGAATAAAAGGCAAAATGCTCTGGATGTGAAATAAAAGCAGAAAGTGCTGGGGAAATCTTCTTTATTCATTCATGGGACGTTGGCTGGCCAGCATTTGTTGCCCATCCCTCGTTGCTGCAGTTGAGTCAACCACATGGATGTGGCTCCTTAGTCACAAGTAGGCCAGATGGTGTAAGGACGGCAGATTTCCTTCCCTGAAGGAGATGAGTGAAGTTGTGTTGGGATGTGGGTGAGGGAGATGTTGGTAAGGTGGATGTGGGAAGTCTCAGTGCTCTGCATTTGGGAATGGAATTCTTGGCTCTTTCAAGAAATTTCTTGCAAGAGATTGTGGATAGCACAAGTCCTCTCAATGAGAACCCTTTCTATGTCGCCCTGGAATGGCTGAGAGAGCAGGTCAATGGGGTTCACGCAGGGAGGAGACCTTCCATACATTGTGCAGTCAGAGTCCCAGTCACACAATTGATGGAGCATTCGGTCAATGATCCTTTGACCTAAAGGATGGATCCGAATGAATCCACAGAAAATTCCCACTTGCTTTGATCTTTGTTCCCACAATCCCAGGGTTAAATATGGCTTGAAATTTGGAGCTGTCAGTCAGTGTCACACTCTTCCCTGGGTCATAAGGTTCTGGGGTTTGAGGCTAACTTCAGAAAGGTGAACACAAGATTTGATGGTGCTGTACCAAGGGAGTGCTGCGCTGTCAGAGGTGTTGTCTTTTGGCCTAAACCAAAGCTTTGGTGATGGATGTACAAAATCCCGTGGGCGTGTTTTGAAGGCAGAACAGGGGACTTCTCTGCAGATTACACTTCCCAAAGTATTGAGTTCGCTTGGGACTTGCTGAAGTGGTGAAGGGTATTGTATGATCATGCACATTCGGAGCAGGGCTAGGCCATTTCGCCCCTCGAGTTTGCAGATGGATTTTCCAGAAAGGCATGTTGGGAATTGCTGGAAGCCTTGCACTTGCCTATGGCTGTGCCTAGCTCTGGAGCTGTCGCTGCTCCGTGTAGTACTGTACTGTCTGAAGAATATTGAGGGGCCAGAGCAGTGCTGTCAGTTCAGTACAGGTGAGCCTGAGGTTTGGGAATCCTGAGGGTTAAATATCGAGCGTCACACTTGGGAAGAGGGGGTCATTTCTCAAGAACTTGTGCATCATTTGGATGTATCCAGCGTCTCTGTTGGGTTGTGTATTGTAGTCCCACTCAACTGTACATCATTCTTCTATCCATTTGCCCTTGGTTCCTTTCACTTGGCCAAAACGTCAAGAAAGAGCAACTAGAACTTGCATTTTAAAAGTGGTTTAAGTTGATTTGTTAGTCACAAGCAAGGCTTATATTAACACTGCAATGAAGTTAGGGTGAAATTCCCCTTGTCGCCACATTCTGGTGCCTGTTCGGGTACACAGAGGGGGAATTTAGCATGGCCAATCCACCTAACCAGCTTGTCTTCCAGAGGAAACTGGAGCACCTGGAGGAAACCCACACGGACATGGGGGGAACGTGCAAACTCCACATAGATAGTGACCCGAGCCGGGAATCGTATCCAGGTCTCTGGCACTATGAGGCAACAGTGCTAACCACTGTGCTCCCACGCTGACCAAGTGAAAGCTCATTGCCATGTCATTGCCAATCTGCAAGACCGTGACCCAGATTCAAAGCAAGGTTGCTGAGGCCACAATGCAGAGTACTAATCCCTGTGTGATCTTGGCCTACTGTGGGCTGTTTCTGGGCATTATTGAATCGCTCTGAACATAATGAAAATCTGAAGGTGCTTGCCAGCAGTGGAAGCAGATAATAGTTGATCGCAGTCCATGCAGTGAGGCTGATAACCACAGAAGTGGTGAAAGGATTAGGTTGAGATAAGTATCGTTGAGGAGGAGAGAGAGTTGGAGAGTTCACAGCTTAGAGTCCACCAAGGGAGGTGATGGCTGAGGGGGGCAGGTGATGGCCGAGTGGTCTCAGTGCTGGACTATTAATCCAGAAACTCAGCTTCTGTTCTGGGGACCCGGGTTCGAATCCCGCCACGGCAGATGGTGGAATTTGAATTCAATAAAAGAATCTGGAATTAAGAATCTGCTATTGACCGTGAAACCATTGTCGGAAAAATCCATCTGGTTCACTCATATCCTTTCGGGAAGGAAATCTGCCGTCCTGACCTGGTCTGGCCTACATGTGACTCCAGAGCCACAGCAATGTGGGTTGACTCTGGGATGGGCAATAAATGCTGGCCAGCCAGTGACACCCATGTCCCACAAATGACTCCTGTGTCCTGGTCAGTGGCGAGTGACGGAAGTGTCACTGTTTTCCTTCCTCTTCAGTTCAATGAGTGCTTTGTTCTCGTTGCAGGAGACAGGCAGACCTCTCTGGAGAAGAAACAACAGAGTGAAGGTTTTCCCGATCGGCTGCAGCTCGTGACGGGAGGATGAAAGACCCCTTTGGTGCACTCCTTCAGTGTTTGGTGCTGGTGTTTCTGTGCAGCACCTTCCTGGCCACGGATGGCAGTGAGCAGGTCCCCAAGATCCAGCTGCGACTCGCAGGCCGAAGGAAGAAAGGCAACGAGGGACGCGTTGAGGTCTACTACAATGGCGAGTGGGGCACTGTGTGTGATGATGACTTCTCCATTGCAACGGCGACAGTCATCTGCAAGGAACTGGGCTTCTTACACGCGCAACAATGGGTACCTGGTGCCAAGTATGGAAGAGGCAAAGGTAATGAATTGGACCATGTCCACTGTGATGGCGGCTCGCACGGTCTGTGACTATCACGGAATCCTTACAGTACAGAAGGAGGCCATTCAGCCCATCATCCGCAATTCTACCCAGGGCCTATCCCCATAACCCCACCTGTTTACCACAGCTAGCCCCAAAGGGGCAATTTAGCATAACCAATCAGCCAGCACATCTTTAGACTGTGGGAAGAAACCCACGTAGACACGGGGAGAATGTGCAGACTCCACACAGGCAGTGACCCGAGGCTGGAATCGTACCTGGGTGCCTGGTGCTGTGAGGCATGAAATAGCGCCCCTAGACCCCCCCCCCCCCACCTCCATATCCAGGGAAACACACAGTTGACAAACTTGGTGGATACCATGACATTGTTCAGGCACATCCCACAATGTTTATGTTTAAGTCTGAGATAAACAAGTTTTTTATTGAGCAGGGGTATCAAGGAATATTGGCCCAGGGAGTTAGACCACAGATCACCACTGATCTTATTGATTGGGAGGAGTGGGCTGGAGGGGCTGGATGGCGGAGCGGGGCTGGATGGCGGAGCGGGGCTGGAGGGGCTGGATGGCGGAGCGGGGCTGGATGGCGGAGCGGGGCTGGAGGGGCTGGATGGCGGAGCGGGGCTGGAGGGGCTGGATGGCGGAGCGGGGCTGGAGGGGCTGGATGGCGGAGCGGGGCTGGAGGGGCTGGATGGCGGAGCGGGGCTGGAGGGGCTGGATGGCGGAGCGGGGCTGGAGGGGCTGGATGGCGGAGCGGGGCTGGAGGGGCTGGATGGCGGAGCGGGGCTGGAGGGGCTGGATGGCGGAGCGGGGCTGGAGGGGCTGGATGGCGGAGCGGGGCTGGAGGGGCTGGATGGCGGAGCGGGGCTGGAGGGGCTGGATGGCGGAGCGGGGCTGGAGGGGCTGGATGGCGGAGCGGGGCTGGAGGGGCTGGATGGCGGAGCGGGGCTGGAGGGGCTGGATGGCGGAGCGGGTCTGGAGGGGCTGGATGGCGGAGCGGGGCTGGATGGCGGGGCGGGGCTGGAGGGGCTGGATGGCGGAGCGGGGCTGGATGGCGGAGCGGGGCTGGAGGGGCTGGATGGCGGAGCGGGTCTGGAGGGGCTGGATGGCGGAGCGGGGCTGGAGGGGCTGGATGGCAGAGTGGGGCTGGATGGCGGAGTGGGGCTGGATGGCGGGGCAGGGCTGGAGGGGATGGATGGCGGAGCGGGGCTGGATGGCGGAGCGGGGCTGGCGGGGCTGGAGGGGCTGGATGGCGGAGCAGGGCTGGAGGGGCTGGATGGCGGAGCGGGGCTGGATGGCGGAGCGGGGCTGGATGGCGGAGCGGGGCTGGCTGGCGGGGCGGGGCTGGATGGCGGGGCTGGAGGGGCTGGATGGTGGGGCTGGAGGGGCTGGATGGCGGGGCTGGAGGGGCTGGATGGCCTACTCCTGCTCCAATGAATCAGTGCCTACATAAAATGTGCTCTTGGCTAACCTGATGTGGAGGAGAGATAAATTCAGATTTTTCTTCAGCAGTTAAGTGGGACAAGGCCATTTTGGCCCTGTGAATCTGCTGTACTGTGCACTGAGACCAGGGCCGAACTCCTCCCTCCAATTCACTTCTCTCTTGCACATTCCTTCATTTTACTGGGTTCAAAAATCTCTCAGTCTTCACCTCATATCCACTCAGTGACTGAGTGAGCCTTAACCTTCTGGGGTAGAGAATTCCACTCTGAGTGAAGACATCTCTCCCCATCTCAGCCCTCAATGGCTGATGTCTCGTTCTGAGACCACAGCTCCGAGATTCCGACCAAAGGTGAGCAGGAGTGCAAGGTTGATCAGCCCAGGGCCATTCCTGCCCTCTGAAGGTGCCTTCCCCTCACACCGAGGGTCTCTCTTTCTTTCTCTCCTCAGTGGGACATTGTGTCTGTATGTCACTCTCCCTGGGGCCTGTGCAAACTAATTACAGAGCACAGTTCCCACAACGCCAAAACAAAAGCAACAGCCTCCATCCAGCTGGAACACACAAGCTCGATGAACTGCCAAAAGCAGAATTTCTTTATGTAATTTTTTTGCCATCAGTGACTACATCTGTTAGTCTGACCTGTTACATCTGAAGCTCAACTACAGCAACTGCAAGCACGGCTGAACCACACAAGTTGCTTGCACAGCCAAGTAACGGGCCTCAGATCAATTGGGGTGTTTTTGGGGTGTAGATTGAGGGACCTGTTGGATGAATCCAATTCTGGATCTGTCCAAGAGGAGAGTGGACTGCCTTGACCACCCTTGGTGTGTTATGATGACACAGTTGGTCTTGGAGCCTATCATGTCATCACCAGTTGTGGGGGGTGACACAGTGGTTAGCACTGCTGCCTCACAGCGCCAGGGAGCCGGGTTCGATTCCCAGTTTGGCTCACTGTCTGTTTGGAGCTTGCACTGTGTTCTCCCCGCCGTGTCTGTGTGGATTTCCTCTGGGTTCTCCGGTTCCCTCCCACAGCCCGAAAGACAAGTTCATGAAAATAGAATCATAGAATCCCAACAGTGCTGAAGGAGGCCATTTGGCCCATTGAGTCTGCACCAACCACATTCCCACCCAAACTCTATCCCTGTAGCCCCATGCATTTACCCAGCTAGTCCCCCGACACTAAGGGGCAATTTAGCATGGCCAATCCACCAAACCCACAGATATTTGGAGTGCGCAGGAAACTGGACTTGGGTGCATTAGCCATGCTAAATCCTCCCACAGTGTACCCAAACAGGCACCAAAGTGTGGTGACTAGGGAAATTTCACAGTAACTTCATTGCAGTGTTATGTTAGCCTACTTGTGATACGAATAAATAAGCTTTAGCTTTGTTATTTTCCAGCCCCTCTCCTTCCGTGTGCGCTCCTGACGCTTGTTTTAATGTTGCCTGCAGGTCGTATTTGGATAGATAATGTGCGTTGTACTGGTGCTGAGAAGACCCTGGCTGCTTGCCCCTCTAACGGCTGGGGGATCACTGACTGCAAGCATACTGAGGACGCCGGAGTCGTGTGCAGTGAGCAGAGAGTACCTGGCTTCAAATTCATCAACACCTTGATCAATGACGTTGAGGTGAGTCTTCCTTGTTGGTTGTGTTTGCTCTCAGGGACGTTCCCGCCATCGGCAATGCGTGACCGTGTCGACCCAAGTGATGTGGGAAAGGCTCTCTGCGTCATGCCTGATGGAACACTTCCTGCACCGGGGGCGGGGGCGGGGGAGAGAGGTGTTGCGGGGGGGGGAGCGGTGCGGCGAAACCAGGCTCCTTCCTTTGTCCTCTCCACGAGGGCTCAATCTGAAGGAGCATTGCAAATACCCAGCTGCAGATACATGTAACAACTTCATTGGCAAGGCTGAAGGATGTCATTGTAGAAACCGGCACCAGATCTTTCTAAAGCTAGTTAATGCGGGATTCGACATCCCCTTTCTTCAAAGGCAATAGTTTGTATCGTAGCAGCCTTCAAAAAATACGATTGAAGCTATTACGTGGGCGGCACAGTTGTTAGTACTGCTGTCTCACAGTGCCAGGGACCGGGGTTCGATTCCCGGCTTGGGTCACTGACTAGATGGAGTTTGCACATTCTTCTTGTGTCTGTGTGGGTTTCCTCCAGGTGCTCTGGTTTCCTCCCAAAGATGTGCAAGTTAGGTGTGTTGGCCGTGCTAATTTCTCCCTCAGTGTACCCAAACAGGCGCCGGAGTGTGGCGAATACAGGATTTTCACTGTAACTTCATTGCGGTGTGAATGTAAGCCTACTAATAATAAATAAACATACACTCCTTGAGTGGCCTTGGTAAAATATTCAGATGATGGCTCCTTCCTCTGGCCTCTTCCCCTGGAGAAAATCTCGTCTCTGTCGTTCCATTAAACACAAGGTTCTTATCAGGAATTTTACCCTGGGATTTGAGACGACTCTGGCTGTGATAGCTTGGTCTCCAATAGACGTGTCTGTCATGCTGGAAGGCAGGGCAGTGTTTGGAGGGTCAGAATTGTGCCGTTCAGCTCATTCAGACTGTCTCAAACTCCAAACCTTACAGCTCAGGAGTGTTTGATTTCCTGAGTTCAGTACAAACCCCAGACCTGGTTAAATTCGATTGCTGTGTCTGCTCAAGGAAATATCGACTGTCTTGTAGCTAGTGCCCAGTGGTGACCACATCCATTACCTTGTTGCTAGTTACCAGTACTGACCAAGTCCACCTGTTGTAGCTAGTTACCAGTAGTGACCAAGCCTGTGTCTTGTCGCGAGTTACCAGTGGTGACCATGTCCAATACAATCAATCTGTGCATGTTTGGAATGGATCGATTGGGAATGATTGAGGATTGTTATTGGGAAGTGTGTTAAATCAGGGATAGGCCTGTGGTGGGTGTTTTAGAAGCCTGCCCACTCTTGGTTACTGTTTACTTGCTGGAATGCGATACTTGCAAACTCCAATATGTGGAGTGTGAGATAATTGGGGTTTCTCCTTGAACCACTGATAATTAATCATGACTCATGAACCTCATGCTTTGATCACTCCTTCAATTGAAGAGTTGTTTTTCAAGGAAGCTCCTTCCTTGATTTGAACATATGTCCAAATTCCCAGGAATTCCTCAACCCCTGAAAGGATCCTGTGTTTCTCACATGCTCAGATTCACACACAGTGTGCACGCTGATGCGAGGAGCTCTCTCCGTCCAGGTGATCTGGGCATTCTCACAGGTAAATGGGAACTCCCAGTAGGTCGATAGAATGCTGTGTTCCAATCATTCTCTGCAGTGTTAGCTGCAAATTCAGCTTCATTGTCTTTAGCCAAGTTTAATTTGGAATTTTTAACGAGTTATTTGACAGGATATGGCCAGCATTTATTACCCTTCTCGAATTGCCCTTGTGAGGGTGCTCCCTTCCTGAACAACCACAGTCCCCCCCCCCCCATTGACTCTCTCTACACTTCCTGCTGCCTCGCAAAAGCAGCCAGAATGATCAAGGACCCCACGCACCCTGGACATTCCCTCTTCCACCTTCTTCCATTGGGAAAAAGATACAAAAGTCTGAGGTCACGTACCAACCGACTCAAGAACAGCTTCTTCCCTGCTGCCATCAGACTTTTGAATGGACCTACCTCGCATTAAGTTGATCTTTCTCTACACCGTAGCTATGACTGTAATACTATGTTCTGCACTCTCTCTCCTTTCTTTCTCTATGAACAGTATGTGACCAAGAAACAATACTTTTCACTGTAAACTAATAAATTTGAGAATAATAAATCAAATCAACAGTTCTGTTTGGGAGATACGGGATTTTGACTTAGTGACAGTGAAGGAATGGCAAGATTCTGTGATCTAATGGAATGGCAGAATAGACTCAAAGGGTTGAATGGCCTCCTCCTGTCTTAATTGTTCCCAGCGAGCAAATGGGATTTCAGCAGGAAAGGGCATTTTTCCAGCTGATTCCCAGAGCTCCAGCTTGAAGCTGTTCCAGTTTCCCTATCAGTGTATCAGACAGAGTGATCGATGTTTTACCGGGAAAACCATTTGATCAAAGCACCAACACGCAGCTTGGAGATTATTTAAACTATGTTCCAAGCTTCTTCGTTTGAACCCTGTCCTGTTTTGCTTTAGATGCCATTTTGTAATGTTATTTCTGTGTATTAAAAAATGTCAGAGGAACCACTTAGAAAGCAACCGCAGCCAGAACTGCATTCCTTCCAAAGTATCTGTTTTCTGGAGATATCTGCTGGGTTACAGAGTCTTGTTAATCCTGATGTGAAAAAGCTCGGGGGAATGAGACCAGGAACTTTTTAACATCTGCATTTTACAGCATTGCTCAATGTTAACCCTGATAAACAAAAGAGAACACAGCACAGGAACAGGCCCACCAAGCCCGTGCCGATTCCTATTCCTTATTTAGACCCACTATTCATTGCCTATACGTGGTTTCTGTCCCTGTGTTCACCTCCTGATGATACGCCTCGAATGTTGCTAATGTGCCTGCTGCCACCACCACTTCTGGCAGCACGTTCCAGGCACCCACCACTCTCTGCGTGACAAACTTTCCTCACATATTTCACCTAAAAAAAAACCCTTCTGCCCTTACTCGGTCCATATCCCTCTGTTCCCTCCCTATTCATGTACCCATCTAGATGCCTCTTAAATGTTGCTAATCTGTCTGCTTCCACCACCACTTCTGACAGCGCGTTTCAGGCACCCACTGTTCTCTTTCCCCGCTCATCCCCCACTAACTTATCCCCCCTCTCTCTCTCTCCTTAAACCTGTACCCTCTTACTGTCAACCTTTCCACCCTGGGAAAAAGCCTCTGACTGCCCACCCTGTCTGTGCCTCTCCCCATTTTGTAGACCTCTGTCAGGTCTCCCCTCAGCCTCTGTCTTTCCAGTGTAAACAATCTGAGTTTATCCAACTTCTCCTCATAGTCAACACCCTTGAGACCAGGCAATATCCTGGTGAACCTTCTTTGGATTCTGTCCAAAGCTTCCACTTCCCTCTGTAATAAGCTATGTGGACAGCCTTCTAAAACTTTGACCACACAATATTCCAAATGTAGCCAAACTCGTTTTATAAAGCTATAACATAGCTTGCTCACTTTCAATGCCCTTACCAATGAAGGCAAGCATGCTGTATGCCTTCTTGACCACCTTGATTGGATTTATTATTGCCACATGTATTAGACAGTGGAAAGTATTGTTTCTTGTGTGCTAGACAAACAAAGCATACAGTTCATAGAGAAGGAAGGGAGAGAGTGCAGAATGTAGTGTTACGGTCATAGCTGGAGTGTAAAGAAAGATCAACTTAGTGCGAGGTAGATCCATTCCAAAGCCTGATGGCAGCAGGGAAGAAGCTGTTCACCTGTGTTGCCACTTTGAGGAATCTGTGGACCTGAATGTGCCCATTCATACTTAGCGATCTTGATGGCACAGAATTCCCTTTATCCAATAGCAGTTTGAATCTGGCGCCTTGTCAAGGGACTGACCAGGCATGTGGCATCAGTGATGTCACCGAGCAGCCAATCATATTGACGCATTCTCAGAGACAGCAAACCAGAAAGGCTTGGAAACTCTGGATTGTTTTTGGTTTTGTTGAAACTTTTACAGAGAATGAAACAACTGATTGGGACATAAACATGAGATTAATGTGGGAAATTTTTTTTAAAGAAAGATTTGAACAACAAATTGAAAACATCTGGAATTGTTTTGGAAAAAATTGACATTCACCAGCCTCAGAATTACTCTGTCGTGGTCGGGGGAGTCTGCTTTGAAGCAATCTGTCATCTTAATTAAAATAATTAAAAACTCACTTACACCTCACCTGACAAGTTGTAGCTTTCTTCAGGGTTCTTGCAGCAAGAGTTTGGGCCCTCTCACTCTGCTTTTGTGTAACTCAAGTTGTCTTGATAATCTATTGTATTAAAACTCCCTCAACCTTCCCTGACCATGTTGGGGTGAATGGGATCAAAGGCTATGGGGAGAGAGCAGGATTAGGCTGTTGAGTTGGATGATCAGCCATGATCGCGATGAATGGTGGAGCAGGCTCGAAGGGCCAAATGGCCTCCTCCTGCTCCTACCTTCTATGTTTCCATGTATCCTCATCTGCCCCTTTGGAGGTCCCAGAAGAATTCTCTGGAATATTTCTTTTACTGTCTAGGTCTGGAAATGTTATTTTTGATCCAGTTGATTTATTTTGCTCGTCCCAGTGAGATGCGTTGGTTAGTGGTGATGGGAGGAGGATCCTGGCTGACACTTGTGTTTTTTTTCAGTTCTGTTTGCTTCAGGGCTCTGTCCCTGTACCTCTCCTGACTTCTGTCTTTCACAATCCTCTTTCTGTCACTTGTTGCCGGTGGAAATTGAAGAGCGAACCTTGTTGGCACTTTCTACGCTTGTGGTTTTGTTTTGGAAGTCTTCACACCTGAAACTCCCAATCCAGGAAGACAATGAGGGTTTAAATTTATGACAGCCTTGAGAAACTTTGTCGGATGGAAATCTGGTTTCTGAAACCTGGAGCAGTGAACACAGAGATACTGCGATGACCTTTGGGACTCACACGGGGAATCCCTGATTGACCTCCCTGGACAATTTGTCGAATATGAGCTCCCTGATGATTGGTAATTACCTTATCAGGTGGAACTCGTATCCTGAGCCCTGTATAAAGCAGGCCCCTGAGTGGGTCCATTATCGTATTGTCCCGTTTCAGACCTTTTTGTGTTCATCACAGGCTTGTGGTTTTTGCTTTACTTTATTTTGTGCAGTAAAGCATCATTCCTTTCTGTCTGACTCCTGAGTTATTACAGATCCAGATGCTTGGAGTCAGAGTTAAGCTGCAGTGAGCAGTGGGCCTCTGTTCTCTGGTGCAGTTTGGGAGTGGCTGGATCTCTGTGTCTCACTGTGGAAGCGGAAGTTATGCTGAGGAAGAGGAATGAGCTGCTAAGTGTGACCCAGATGCATGAGGTCATGTGGGCCCTGTCTGGTGAGACCAGTTTTCCGCACTTCCAGCCGCTCTGGGAATAGCTCGGAGATGTGGATAGAACAGCAGTGACCTCTCTGTGTCGAAGCCTGCT
Organism: Carcharhinus amblyrhynchos; assembly: GCF_965287045.1. NCBI lineage: Eukaryota > Metazoa > Chordata > Chondrichthyes > Carcharhiniformes > Carcharhinidae > Carcharhinus > Carcharhinus amblyrhynchos. The sequence continues at coordinate 14,954 of NW_027650129.1, forward strand.
CAGCAGTCAGAGCAGAAAAGGCTATTTGTTCTTGGTGAAAGATGTGAATGGCACAGGGACAAGAGGGAAGATTCCCCAAGGAAACCGGAGAGAAGGACCTTCCCATCCCAGCAATGAGCACTGTCAATTCTGTGCTGGTTCTCAAGTGGATTGTGTGGGGATACTCATTGTGACTGATCCTTAACCCCAGCTTCTCTCTTCTCCTGCTTTTGTTTCTCTTTTTATCCCGTGATCGGACGGGAATGTCTCCAGCATCGCCAAATGTCTTCGGGAAGGTTCAGCCCATGTGGTATGGATGCTGTGAGGAAGGGAATTCCAGGATATTAACCCAGTGACAGTGAAGGATTGGGGGTGGATTTTCAATTCAGGACGGTGAGTGGTTTGGAGGGGAACTTGCAGGTGGTGCTGTTTCCAGGTATCTGCTGCCCTGGTCCTACTAGGTGGCCGTGGTCACAGGGCGGGAGGGTGATGTCGAAGGAAGCTGGGTGGAGGAGGGGGTGAATGTTTAATTTGACATGTATGTAGTTGCTGCAGAGAAAGTTCCGTGTGAGTTCCATGACTTGGAAATATCGATATTCCTGCTGTACGTCTGTCGGTGAATCCAGTTGGTTGAAGACTGGTATCTGTGGTGCTGAGGACATCAGAAGGAAGCTGAGGTGGATCATCCACTCGCTACTTCTGCCTGAAAATCGTTGGGAATGCTCCAAGCCTTGTCTTTCACACTGATGTGCTGGGCTCCCCCATCATTGAGGATGGGAGAGGATCGTGGAGCCTCCTCTTCCTATTACTTGATTCAGTGGGTGGCACAGTGGTTGGCACTGCTGCCTCACAGCACCAGGAATCCTGGTTTGGGTCGCTGTCTGTGTGGAGTTTGCACGCTCTCCCCATGTCTGCGTAGGTTTCCTCCTGGTGCTCCGGTTTCCTCCCACACTCCAGAGATGTGCAGGTAAGATGGATTGGCCATGCTAAATTGCCCCTTAATATCAGGGGGATTAGCAGGGTAAAGATATGGGGTTATGGGAATAGGCCTGGCTAGGACTGTGGTCAGTGCAGACTTGATGGGCCAAATGGCCTCCTTCTGTACTGTAGGGATACTATGAAGTGAGCACCAACATTCACGAGTGGTTGTGGCAGGAGTGCAGAGCTTGGATCTACTCTTTGGGTTGTGGGTTGGCTTTGAAGTCGCTTCACCAGGTTGACACCTCATTTTTGGGTTATGTCTGGTGCTGCTCCTGGCATCCGTCCCGCTCTCGACATTGAAGCATGGCTGGATCTCCTGACTTGATGGGAATGCGAGAGCCGGGGTGGGGTGGGGTGGGGGAGGAGGGGATGATATGCTCAGCTGTGAGGTTACAGATCGTGTACAATCCTGCTCCTGCTATACAGATACAATGGAGAACTCACTTTCACAACAAGTGGTTAAGGCAATTAGCAGAAACTTGGTGAGGATGAAAGGGGATAGAAAGATCTGTTGAAAAGCTGAGAGAACAGGAGGAGGCTTGTGTGGGGTTTTTTTGTTCTTTATTCGTGGGACATGGGCGTGAAAGGGTATTGGGGAGTTTTGGTTAAAATTAGGTCAGCTCTGATCTTGTTGAATGGCAGAGCAGGCTTGATGGGCTGAGTGGCCTACTCCTGCTCATGATCTTTCTGAAATCTTTCCCACGAGACTGGAGGACCAGATACTCTCCACCATGGCTGTACGTTTGCTCCTGCGCCCAATGTCGTTGCCGTGCCCTCTTGACACATGTGGGCAAGGTTTGTCTGACAGTGTTCCTGCCGAGTGCTTGGGACTTTGATGAAGTAGCAGCCAGTCATTGCAGGCGGTTGGGGGTCAAAGACATTCTGACTGTTATAAAGCAGAGGTTCAGACCGAAAAGAGGAGTACCTCGCTTCGTAATCTGTACAAAGTGTGTGAGAAGCGATGTGACCTGCTCTTCAGCAACTTCCAGTGGTCAAATATGAAACAAATCCCCCACACTCCCTCTCAAATCAACAAGTAACAATTTATTTATCTAACTGACAGTGAACAAATTGACTAAACTATTAATAAACCACTTCTAACTATTAACTATTCTGAAATAAAACAGGATTCTAATGGTATGCTGTTGAGACATGTACAATTCCCACTCATTAACAGAATAGAATTTAGTCGCTCTCTAAATTACAACCAGGTTTGGTGTCTTCCGGAATATTCTGGACCTTCTCTGTTGATTCTTCTGCCTGGAGCTGCTTCTTTTTTGGTACTTTTGGTGTCTAGCTGGTGCTGGTTTATGAAGCTATGAGAACCAGTAAGTCTCTCCTTCTCTCCCAAGAGCTATTATCTGTAGCAGATGGCAGTTACTCTCTCTCTTTCTCTCTGTTTCACTGCCCCCTTCTTTTATACCCCTCGTGACATGTCAATATTTCCCACAATAGGATTGGTCCTGGTTGTCAAGACCATCAGAGTTGAGTTGAATCGGTTCTTGGTATCAAGTTGCCTGATTTAATTTGGTTAAATACAACAGCCTGTTGTCTTGGTAACCCTGCTGCTTGGCCTTTCAATATAAATGTTTCAGTCTGGGCTCTCTGTGAACTTGCATTTTTAACCTCTAAGCACAGAAAAAAAACACCACCTTTCATCAGGACCAGGCAATGCTTTCTCCCCTAGTATTTTAGAATTAGAATAAACACCACATTCCAGCTTCTTACTTCTCAATCCACAATTACTGTCCCCAGCTTTAACAACACTGACCATGAATTAACGCCCAGTGCTTTTCCAATTCTCAAACTTTTCATATGGGCTGAGAAAAGAAAAACACAGCCAGTAAATAACCTCTTGGACAGCAGCCAACAAGCATCTGTTTCCCATTGCAACAGATGCCTGTGTGTGTGTGCTCCCAAAGATTATCCTTGAAGAAACTCTGGGTAATGCGACACATGGCGCTTCAGTTACACTGTCACCCGGGGTCGGCAAATTGTCGGAAGAGGTTCTTTCCAATTGGAAGGGGAAGAAATGGTCACAGCAGTGCGGAGGGGGGGGTGGGCGATGCTTTCACCAACTCTGCAGTTAATGGGGAGCAGGGCACAGGCGGTTTCCAGGTGGAGGGGGTACAAAGGCATTTCATAGGTTTCCCCGTAGTGTAGAAGGAGACCATTCAGCAACATTGAGTCTGCACTCACACTCCGACAGGGTGATGGGCGGCATGGTGGCACAGTGGTTAGCACTGTTGACTCACAGCGCCAGGGATCTGGGTTTGATTGCTGGCTTCGGGCTACTGCCTGTGTGGAGTTTGTACATTCTCCCCAGGTCTGCGTGGGCTTCCTCCGGGTGCTCCGGTTTCCTCCCACAGTCTGAAAGACATGCAGGTTAGGTGGATTGGCCGTGCTAAATTCTCCCTTAGTGTACCCGAACAGGCTCTGGGAGTGTGGCGACGAGGGGATTTTCACAGTAACTTCATTGCAGTGTTAACACTGCTTGTGACACTAATAAATAAATTTTAATTTAGAGCATTCCACCCAGACTCTATCCCCACTGACCCATGTATTTACTCCACTAATCCTCCTAACCTGGTCATCCTGGGGCACTCAGGGTCAATTTAACATGGCCAATCCACCTAACCTTTGGACATGAATGGGTAATTTAGGGTAACCAGTTCAATGAACCTGCACATCCTGGGGCACTAAGGACAGTTTAGCACGGCCAATCCACCTAACCTGCACATCCTGGGGCACTAAGGGCAGTTTAGCACGGCCAATCCACCTAACCTGCACATCCTGGGGCAGTAAGGACAGTTTAGTATGGCCAATCGAGCTAACCTGCACATCCTGGGGCACTAAGGACAGTTTAGCATGGCCAATCCAGCTACCTGCACATCCTGGGGCAGTAAGGACAGTTTAGCATGGCCAATCCACCTACCTGCACATCCTGGGGCACGAAGGACAGTTTAGCATGGCCAATCGAGCTAACCTGCACATCCTGGGGCACTAGGGACAGTTTAGCATGGCCAATCCACCTACCTGCACATCCTGGGGCAGTAAGGACAGTTTAGCATGGCCAATCCACCTACTTGCACATCCTGGGGCACTAAGGACAGTTTAGCATGGCCAATCGAGCTAACCTGCACATCCTGGGGCAGTAAGGACAGTTTAGCGTGGCCAATCGAGCTAACCTGCACATCCTGGGGCACTAAGGACAGTTTAGCATGGCCAATCCACCTACCTGCACATCCTGGGGCACTAAGGACAGTTTAGCATGGCCAATCCACCTACCTGCACATCCTGGGGCAGTAAGGACAGTTTAGCATGGCCAATCCACCTACTTGCACATCCTGGGGCACTAAGGACAGTTTAGCATGGCCAATCGAGCTAACCTGCACATCCTGGGGCAGTAAGGACAGTTTAGTATGGCCAATCCACCTACTTGCACATCCTGGGGCACTAAGGACAGTTTAGCGTGGCCAATCCACCTACCTGCACATCCTGGGGCAGTAAGGACAGTTTAGCATGGCCAATCCACCTACCTGCACATCCTGGGGCATTAAGGACAGTTTAGCATGGCCACTCCACCTAATCTGCACATCCTTGGACAGTTGATGTTCTATGTATGCTTTGATATTGATGGGGTGTTCACAGTAAAATTCAGGGGATTTCCAGAGCACAGGGCCCAGGTGGCTGAGCACCCAGTGGTGGGTGGAAGAGATTAAAGGCAGGATTCCTGGAGATCTGGAGTTGGAGGAATGCAGCTTTGTAAGATGGGAGAGAGCTGGGACGTCACAAATAGATTTAAATATGGTGAATACTCTACACACCTCTACCTTTCAACTCGCTGACTGAATTTGGTGTTCTTGGTTATTTGTAATAAGATATCGGAGGAGAATTCGGCCATTCAGCCTCTCGAGTCCGCTCCACCATTCGATCATGGCTGATATGCTCCTCATCTCCATTTTCCTGCCTTCTCCCATTACCCTTCACCCCATTACCAATTAAAAATCAGTCTAACTCCTGAAATTTACTGACTGTCCCGGCATCCACCCCAGTTTGGGGTAGTGAGATTTAGGGTTTCTGCTCTCTCTCATGTCCCTTTCTCTTCCCAGGGACCTTTCTGCTGCGTTGTCCGGAATGAGCAGGCTTTTCTGCTGGGTGAATGCTTGCCCTGGTTCGGGTTCTTGTTTCTGAGCACCTCACCCAGTTCAGCAATATGCCTGTGTGCTGTCTGTCGTCCACCACCACCACTGTGGCACCAGAATGGAGCTTGTGCCATCTTCACATGTGAGGGGGGCCACTGGTCCACTGCATGTTGAACAAATCGGAGCAAGCTGTGGACCACAAGACTGCAATGGAAAGAATCAAGAGGAAAAGGAATTTGCAGCCTGCCATTGTACTGCCAAGGGGAGGTGATTGAATATCATCATTCCAAATTCACCCCAGTGGCACAGTGGTTACCACTGCTGTCTCACAGCGCCAGGGACCCGGGTTCGATTCCAGGCTCCAGTCACTGTCTGTGCGGAGCCTGCACTCTCTCCCCGTGTCTGTGTGGGTTTCCTCCGGGTGCCCTGGTTTCCTCCCACAAATGTGTGGGTTCGGTGGATTGGCTGTGCTAAATTGACCCTGGTGTCAGGGCGTTAGCAGGGTAAAGGTGTGGAGTTACGGGAATAGCACCTGTGGGATTGTGGTCAGTGCAGACTCAATGGGCCAAATGGCCTCCTTCTGCATTGCAGTGATTCTATTCTATTCTACTCTGTTCTTTTCTATGCCTTCCCCACATCCACCACAGGAGCAACTGGATAAGGCCATTCAGCCCTTCTAGAATTGTAGAATTGTGACAGTGCAGAAGCAGGCCATTCAGCCCATCGAGTCTGCACCAATTCTTCAAAAGTGCATCTTACAAAGACCCTACCCCCATAGCCCCACACATTTACCCCACTAATTCCCCTAACCGACACATCTTGGGACATTAAGGGGCAATTTGGCATGGCCAGTTCACTGAATCTACATATCTGTCACTCCATTGAGCTAACCAGTAGGCTCCTAATTTGTTGACTGGGATAGGAGTTGGAATGAACCTTCTGGATGAAGACTGAGGGACAGGTTGCCAATGGTGCGGGTGAGAGCGTGTGTCCCAATCAAACAACCATTCAGAGCAGCATTAGGAGGCAATTGAATAGTTAACCTTGACTTTCTGAGAAACTTTTAGCCCGGAGTCCTATTAAGCAAATATTTACACAAGTTCTAGACTTGTTTACTGGTGTCCGGTTTAGATTGGAGAGTAAAGATGGATGAGGAAGGTTCCTTATTCTGTCTTTGGGTCAGGCATGTCGAAATTCCCACTGTTTGCTCTTTCGCTTTGTCCAGCCTGAAACTGATGTCTTCTTTCTGCCAACAAACACCATGTTTAAATTGCCCCCCTCTGCACGAATCCCACTGAGGTATCAGTAATTGTGGATGCGGAGGGTCTGGCTTGCCAACACTAAGTATAGATTTAGTGGGAAGGTTAATGGATTCTGAGGAAGCTGGGGGCCCCTCCGAGGAGCTTTTGGATTTCAGCCCATGTTTCTGTCCCAAAAATTTCCGAAATGGAATGTCTCTATCACTGTGGATAAATGAAGGGAGGGGAGGTTGGGGGAGAGGGCTGGGGAGACACCAATACCATGACAACACACTTTCTCCAAGCCTGTCGCTCGCCTTCCTGCTACCTCCTCCCTGCAGTCTGCCTCAATGCAGAGATATTTCAGTGCAATAAACCTGGACTGAGCCTCTCATCCCCTCAACCTGAGACAGCCGCTATCTCACCCAGTGCGGGCAGAGAGGGCAGGCCAGCGCTGTAGGTGAGACAGGGGAAGGAAAGGACCCTGAGTGACACGCAGTCTTCCAAAGCAGCGTACAGCCAATCGAGCACTCACTGTCATCACGGAGGAAACACAGCAGCCTGGCCAAGCACAAGAAGATTCCACTATCCGGGATGGGATAACGACCATACCTCATCACGCTGGTTGCCAGATCAATATTGTCCAGGAGACCAGCGAGAGTATTTCCCCTGCACCTCCGCTGTGGAAACTGTGCTGTCGATGGAATAGAATCCCTACAATGCACAGGGAGGCCATTTGGCCCATTGAGCCTGTGCCATCCCATTCAGGCCCTATCCCATGACTGTAACCCCACACATTTACTCCCCATTATCCTCCTAACCGACACATCTTGGGCCAATCCACCCAACCCACCCATCCTTGGAGTGTGGGAGGAAACCAGAGCACCTGGAAGAAACCCACGCAGACGGCAGTGGGGTGGGGTGGGGTGGGGGGAGAAACCCATGCAGATGGTGGGGTGGTGGGGGGGGGGAGAACATGCAAACTCCACCCGAGGCTGGAATTGAACCTGGGTCCCTGGTGCTATGAGGCAGCAGTGCGAACCATCATACCAGGAAGATGTGGGGACCTCTGACAGTGCAGCACTCCCTCGGCCCTGCGGTGAGATTGTTGACCCGGACTTTGCGGTGATGTCCCAGGACTGGAAACCCCCGTTGACCTTCTGACCCGGAGCTAAGGAATTATAATGATGAATCGGAAATGCCTGAAGCACGTTGTGCCAGCGTTTGGAGTGAAATTTAACACAGGTTGGTGTTTTGTCTGCAATGCCCAATCACCCTCCGGAAATATGAGCCCATTCAATTGTTTCTCAGTCAATGCCAGGAATCGCTCAAAGCCGTGTTCTGGCAGCATTGCTGCTGTTCTTGAATCTGAATGTGTAGTCCCGTTTTTAATAGAGTTGCGTTTTGTGTCTGAACTTGTTTCAACGTGTGTCAGCTGGATTTAATCTGACCCACAGTAGTCCGTCTGACTGAGTACAGCAGACGCAGCCCAGCCAAACTAATCATCAGGTTCAAAAACAATCCTGGGCTTGGCTTCAAGGGGCAGCTTGACAAGGTGCCGAGTAGGTAAAGGCATCGTCCCAGCAGCTGTAATGTGCCTTCCAGTTATTGACCTGTCCCCCAGACAGCACACCTGTTCTACGCTGACCTGCAGTGTTGGAGGCGAGAGCACGCCCCACCCCACACAAGTGAAGAAATTGATTTTGATTTGATTTATTATTGTCACATGGGGTGGCACCATGGTTAGCACTGCTGCCTGACAGCGCCAGGGACCCGGATTCGATTCCCGGCTTGGGTCGCTGTTTGTGTAGAGTTTGCACGTTCTCCCTGTCTCTGCCTGGGTTTCCTCCGGGTGCTCTGGTTTCGTCCCACAGTCCAAAAGACATGTTGGTTGCGTGGATTGGCCATGCTAAATTCTCCCTCAGTGTACCCAAACAGGCGTCGGACTGTGGCGACTCGGGGATTTTCACAGTAACTTCATTGCAGCCTACTAGCGACTAATAAACAAACTTTAATTTTAACTTGAAACTTTATGTGTTAGTATACAGTGAAAAGTAATGTTTTCTTGCGAGCTATTACAGACAAAGCATACTCTTCGTAGAGAAGGAAAGGAGAGGGTGAAGAATATAGTGTTACAGACATAGCTAGGGTATAGAGTAAGATCAACTTAGTGTGAGGTAGATCCATTCAAAAGTCTGACAGCAGCAGGGAAGAAGCTGTTCTTGAGTTGTTTGGTCCGCGACCTCAGACTTTTGTATCTTTTTCCTGCTGGAAGAAGCTGGAAGAGAGAATGTCCGGGGTGAGTGAGATTCTTAATTATGTCGGCTGCTTTGCCAAGGCAGTGAGAAGTGTGGACAGAATCAATGAATGGGATGCTGGTTTGCCTGATGGATTGGGCTACATTCATGACACTTTGCAGTTTCTTGCAGTCTTGGCAGAGTCGGAGCTATACCAAGCTGTGATACAACCAGAAAGAATGCTTTCTATGGTGCATTTGTAAAAGTTAATGACAGTCAGAGCTGACATGCCAAATTTCCTTAGGATTTTGAGAAAGTAAAGGCGTTGTTGGGCTTTCTGAACTATAGTGTTGGTATGGGGGCACCAGGACAGGTTGTTGGTGATCTGGACATGGAAAAACCTGAAGTTCTTGACCTTTTCTACTTCTTCCCCACTGATGTAGAAGGGATATGTTCACCTTTATGCTTCCTGAAGTCGATGACAATCTCCTTCATAGAATCATAGAAAATCATAGAAACCCTACACTATAGAAGGAGGCCATTTGGCCCATCAAGTCTGCACCGACCACAATCCCACCCAGGCCCTATCCCCAGATCTCGACAAACTTGTCCACTAACCCCTCGAACCTATGCATCTCAGGACACTAAGGGCAATTTTCGCATTGCCAGTCAACCTAACCTGCACATCTTTGGACTGTGGGAGGAAACCAGAGCACCCGGAGGAAACCCACGCAGACACGAGGAGAATGTGCAAACTCCACACAGACAGTGACCCAAGCTGGGAATCGAACCCAGGTCCCTGGAGCTGTGAGGCAACAATGCTAACCACTGTTTTGTTGAGATGATTCTCTCCCTCATTGTTCACCAGATTCTCTATCTCATTCCTGTACTCTGCCTCATCATTGTTTGAGATCCGACCCTCTGCGGTGGTGTCAGCAAACTTGAAAATCGAATCGGAGGGGAATTTAGCCGAACAGTCATTGGTGTTTAAGAAGTAGAGTAGGGGCTGAGAACACAGCCTTGTGGGGCACCGGTGTTGAGGATGATCGTGGAGGAGGTGTTGTTGCCGATCCTTCCTGATTGTGGTCTGTGGGTTAGGAAGTTCAGGATCCAGTCTCAGAGGGAGGTGCCGAGGCCCAGGCCACGGAGTTTGCAGATGAGTTTTGTGGGAACAATAGTGTTGAAGGCTGAGCTGTCGTCAATAAATAGGAGTCTCTCATCGTTGTCTTTGTTACCTAGGTGTTCCAGGGTTAAGTGTAGGGCCTTGGAAATGGACCTATTGTGGCCGTAGACAAACTGTAGTGGATCCAGATAATCTGGGAAGCTGTAATTGATTCGTGCCATGACTAACCTTTCGAAGTCAGAGCCACCGGCCGATAGTCATTAAGGCACACTGCCTGGTTTTTCTCAGGTATCGGGATGATGGTCATCTTCTTGAAGCAGACAGGGACCTCAGATTGTTGTAAAGAGAGGTTGAAGATGTCTGTGAATATCCCCCACCAGCTGATCCTCGCAGGATCTGAGTGCACGTCCAAGTACCCCATCCAGGCCAGTCGCTTTCCGTTGACCTTTGAGAAAGCTGCTCTGACATCTGCAATGGTGACCCTGAGATACAGGGTCATTCAGGGCTTCCAGGATGGAGGGCATGCTCTCGTTGGCCTCTTGCTCAAAACGTGCACAGAATGCATTGAGCTCATCAGGGAGGGGTGCGTTGGAGCCGGCGATTTTACATGTCTTCATCTTGTAGCCTGTTATGTCTTGCAGACCTTTCTATCGTCAGCAGGGGTCGGTGCGGCTAGCCTGGGACTCTAGCTTGGTCCAACACTGTCTTTTAGCACCTTTGATGGATCTCCTTAGATCGTATCTGGCTTTCTTGTATTGGTCAGTGTCTCCTGACTTGAACGCCTCAGACCTGGACTTCAGCAAGCAGCGGATATCCCTGTTCATCCATGATTTCCGGGTGGGAAACACATGGATGAATGAGGGAATGGCAAAATTATCTTTTCACGAACTCATGTTGAGTGGGGTGTGTGCAGTGTGTAACTTGAGGAGTTCGATAGAGTACACAAATCTGGATATATTACAGCGTGGTGTGGTTCCTGCTCTGTCCAAGACTGCAAGAAAGGGTCATGAACGGAGTCCATCACGCAAACCAGCCTCCCATGCATTGACTCTATCCAGACTTTCTGCAGCCTCGGAAAAGCAGGCACCATAATCAAGGACCCACTCACCCCAGACATTCTCTCTTCTACCTTCTTCCATCGAGAAAAAGATACAAAAGTCTGAGGTCACAGACCAACCGGCTCAAGAACAGCTTCTTCCCTGCTGCCATCCGACTGTTTAATGGACCCAACTCGCAATAAGTTGACCTTCCTCTCCACTTTCCCTGTGGTTGTAACACGACATTCTGCGCCTTCTCCTTTCCTTCTCCCCTATGTACCCTATGAACGGTATATTTTCTCTGTACAGAGCGCAAGAAACAATACTTTGCACTGTATCTCAACACATTTGTCAGATCACATGTAGGATAAATTGGATAGATCTTTCAAAGAGCCAGGCAGGATAACCTTCCTCTGTGAGGTACAATGTACATACTTTTCACTGTTCTATCTATGTGCCCTATAGCTGAATGGTGATAAAATCTAAAGCTTTTAACGCAGGTTGGCTGGCCCCAAGAACTCCAGTACATCTGTCAAGATAAGATCGTAAAAAGTCTGACAACACCAGGTTTTAATCCGACCGATTTATTTGATAGTAAACGCACAAGCTTTCGGGGTTAGTCCCTTCGTCAGGTGAATGGAGAACTCTCCATTCACCTGACAAAGGGACTAACCCCGAAAGCTTGTGCGTTTACTATCAAATAAATCGGTCGGATTAAAACCTGGTGTTGTCAGACTTTTTACTGTGTTTACGCCAGTCCAACGCCGGCATACTCACATCAAGATAAGATCAGCAGATTTTTGAGTTGTTACCTCTTGTAAGTTTGGTATTCTTGTGACTCTGTTCTGATGAGTGCAAGGTGAAAAGCTTCGACCCCGTGTCTCATTTTTTCACCAATATTCAATCGCTGTGCTGCCAAATGATTGGATTTTTCTCATTGTGAGGGGATCCATCCACAGATAAATGGAATTGAGGAAGAGGTGGCTTAATGGTTAGCACTGCTGCCTCACAGCACCAGGGACCCGAGTTCAGTCCCAGCTTGGGTCACTGTCCGTGTGGAGTCTGCATGTTCTCCCCGTGTCTGCGTGGGTTTCCTCCGAGTGCTCCAGTTTCCCCTCTCAGTCCAAAGATGTGTGGGTTAGGTTGATTGGCCATGCTAAGTTGCCCCTTAATGTCTGGGGGATTCGGAAGGTAAACATGTGGGGTTATGGGGATAGGGCCTAAGTGGGATTAAAAGCAAATTCCTGCGGATGCTGGAATCTGAAGCCAAAAGAGAAAATGCTGGAAGATCTCAGCAGGTCTGGCAGCCTTGGTAAGGAGAGAAAAGAGCTGATATTTTGAGTCCACATGACCTTTTGTCAAAGCTAAAAGGCAGAGAAAGTGGGAGATATTTGGGCTGCAGGAGGAGGGGATAAAAGATGAGTCATAGCCACAGAAACCAGGGGAAAGGCTGCTCATGGCAGCCCATCGAGAGAATAGGGCCAAACGGCAGAGAAGCTGGAAACTGTGACAGATGGAGATGCAAGGAGGGTGGGGGTGGGGGAATTGTTCTCGATGCAGGATCGATGGGCCAAATGGCCTCCTTCCGCGCTGCAGGGATCCTATAATTCTTCGAGATCAGCTGTGAGTGAGACAGGTTTGAGGGGCTGAATGGCCTCCTTCTGCAGTCAGGGATTCTTTAATTTTTAGAGATCAGCTGTGAGCGAGAGAGGTTTGAGGGGCTGAATGGCCACCATGTTTCAACGCTTGACTCTTCACAGAGTTTGTGCGGCTGGAGATTTGTTTCTTGCTCCTGAGGATAGACTGAGTGCCCTCTGAAAGAAATCTTCAAGCTGTTTTGTAGACGTTGTTATGTGAGCAGATGTTTGGGTTGAAACTTGGTAGAGGATGTGATGGCGGGGAAGTGAGGAGACGGACTTGGAAACTCTTGCTCAGGCATCTTGTGTTGTGTCCAATTGCTTTGGTTACGGAACGGGAATGACTCAGGGAGGCTCCAACAGCTGGGCAGTTTTCCCCTGCCTGTATTCCTGAGAACTTCACCTCACAGCTTCCCACCTCCACACACCCAGTGTTGGCTACTCCGGTCTGTCACTGCTCAGCCTCCCCATGCACACAAAGCAGCTCCGAGTGAAATTTGGAGCTGAGAGTTGGTTGTGGTTCAGACAGCCTCACCGGCCTGTCTCCAATATCGGAGAAAGGGAGGGAAGGAAACAGCATGCTATCATTCCATCGCGTCTCTGTGACTTTTCTCCTCCTCTGCCTTTCGTGCTTTTCGCTATGTCCTGGAGACTGATTCTCATTTCCTGCACAATCCCAGAGTCATCCTGGAGGATGGTTGAGGCTAATGCTCCATTGGTGGCTTGTCCTGCGCACAGGTCTCCCTCAGCACTGACCAGGAGCAAGTAGGGCCATTACTGACTCCCCCCACCCCCCCCGCACTCTCCAGTCTGCACCCTGACTCCAGGGGAGGTTAGCACTGGGGAATGAGAGAGAGAAGCCAACAGTTCCAGTCTGGAATGAGGAAAGAATGGAAAATCTTTGCAAGAACACTGCAATTCCAGTCTGCTGACCCTTGTGCTGTATTTATTTCATCGTTTATAAATGGTTAGAGAATAAAAGGTGCAAAGAAAGTTGGAAAAAAGATATGAAAGCCTGAGGTCACCGACCAACCGACTCAAAAACAGCTTCTTCCCAGCTGCTGTCAGACTTTTGAATGGACCTACCTTGTATTAAGTTGATCTTTCTCTACGCCCGAGCTATGACTGTAACACTACATTCTGCACTCTCCTTTCCTTCTCTGTGAATGGTATGCTCTGCCTGCAGAGTGCGCAAAAAAACAATACTTCTCACTGTATCCCAATACATTTGATAATAATAAATCAAATCAAATGTTTGTGTCACAAGTAGGCTTACATTAACATTGCAATGAAGTTGCTGTGACAATCCCCGAGTTGCCACAGTCCAGTGCCTGTTCACTGAGGGAGAATTTAGCATGGCCAATCCACCTAACCAGCCCGCCTTTCAGACTGTGGGAGGAAACCGGAGCACCTGGAGGAAACCCATGCAGACACGGGGAGAACATGCAGCCTCCAGACAGACTGTGATCCAAGCCGGGAATCGATTCTAGGGCCATGGTGCTATGAGGCAGCCGTGCTAACCACTGTGACTCCCCGTGCTGCCTCAGGAAACCTGATGAAGATTTGTGATTTCCTGTTTTTTGTATTCATGTTACCTGGTGACTTTGGCCAAGCCAATCCCAATGTCCAATGTCTGTTCTGTCAGTCAGTGCACCCTCTGTCCCTGCTCCTGTCGGGAGAACGTTAACCAGAGTGGACTCTCCAGGTCCCTCCAGCCTGCTCCACCATTCAGTCTAAACGGCTGATCTTACCTCAACTCCACCTTCCTGCCTGACCACCTCTCTCCCGCCCCTGATTCCCTCAGTGTCCAGAAATACAAATGTTCTCCCAGTTGGATCCTTGCAGTGTCTGATGTCACTGACATGCCACCTTGGGAAGTTCTCCTTCTCTCTGTTCCATCTTCATCGCCATCATGCAATCACTGCTACTTTCCTCCTCAGAAACCATCACACCCCTTTCCTCTTCCTTCCTCCAGCCCCAGCGGTGTGGTGGGTGCGGGGGGGTGGGTTTGAGATGTCCCTGCACAGGGGGACACCGGATGTCAGGAGATGAAATGGCAGCCAATCGGAAGACTGATCTCCATTCTCCTCCCAGTAGATCATGAACAGCCATATTGACGTGTTTGCTTGGCTGACATCCCTGTCTCATCTCAGACTAGTACAACTGGAGATAAAGTATTACAGAAGAGGCCATTCTGCCCATCGTACTTGTGCCAGCTCTTTGAAAGAGCAAGCTAATGAATCCTACACCCCCACTACTCTTTTTGCCATGTCTGCTGCGATTTCCTTTCCAATTATTGGATTTTGAGATGGAAGGGCAGTCAAAGTACATTCAAATCAGAGGGTCCCCCTCACTGCATTTGAAGCAAACACCCTGGTTTCCCTTCTGGTTTGTGAAGAAAATCTCTTGCGTTGTGCGTCCTCTGGTTCTTGATAGCCCTGTCACTTTTCTCTCAGTCTACAGGAGCTGCCTCTCAGATCCCCAATCTCTGATTTTCTTGGTCCCATTGTAATGGATAGTTCACCTCTGCTAGCTGGATGGTGAATGTATGGACTTCACCACCACAGAAAGCAGTTGAGGCCAAAATGTTGTGTGATTTCAAGAAGAAATTAGATATAGCTCTTGGGTCTAAAGGTATCAAGGGATATGGGGGGAAGGTGGGATAGAATATTGAACTCGATGATCAGCCATGATCAAAATGAATGCAGAGCAGGCTTCTAGTTTCTATGGTTCCGTCTCTCACTCCACCTCTCTCTGCCTGTATCGCTCCATCTGTACCATGGAATATGGGCAATTGCTGGCAAGACCAACATTTACTGTCCACTCCTAATTATCTTTGAGAAGGTGGTGATGTAGGTACCCCCATAGTGCTGTTAGGGAGGAAGCTGTTGCATTTTGACCCAGTGACAGTGAGGGAGGGGAACTTGCAGGGGGTGGTGTTCCCAGGTATCTTCTACATGGTAGAGGTTGTGGGTTTGGAAGTTGTTGTTGAAGGAGCCTTGGTGAGATAATATTGAGTCGTTCTAACGTGAGGACCTCAGCAGGTGTTTTACAGCCAATGAAGGAACCTTTTGAAGTGTTGTGACTGTTAAAATGTTGGAAATGTCGCGGTAGGGTCTGAGTCAGAAAGGGTTAATGTGGGATTGAATACACAGTGCCCACACAGTAATGTCACAAGACACAAGACTCAGAGGCAGGGTCAGTCTGCAGATGGACAGAGTTGGGTTAAGACATGACGTGGGCCTCACACACCCTGTGCTGTAATGATGTACGTTGTTAGGAGTTGTTAATGAAGACTTTCTGCGAATGTAGTCCATCCTGGAAGTCTACTGCGTCGTGCGCAAAGCAGGAATCTTCCGGAAACAAGCAAGCTCCCACAAAGAATGATGCTGACTGGACAATTGATCTTAGCTGAAACACCCAGCTTGACTCCACTTGGAATGGCGTCATGGGATGATTATAGAAATCTCTTTGGGCTCGTTGCCTTTGTGTCTGACAGTGTGGTGGGAAGGTGGTACTTTGCAGAATTAGTATAATTATAACAGCATGGAGGAGGGATTGCGAGGCCAGTGTACATTCTCTGCTCAAACATATGGTTTTGACTCTCAGCTCAGCAGATTGGAATTTGTCAATTCTTCAATTTGGTACATTGTGTTCCTCGAGTGGGCCGTGTTTATCTCTTCCCAGAGGCTGTCCCTGAGGCCTCTCAGCGCTCCACTATTCCCACAACACTTTGCTCGATTACATGCCCTTGTGTTTCTGGTTGCACACTGTGCCATTACGTTCAGTCTCCACTGCGGGAGGATTTCAGTCACACAGCACATTTCACCTCCTTGCGTCATTGTAAATCAAGCTCAAGCCTTCAGGGGAAGTGTTATACAGAGTTACCATACAGCAGAGGAACAGGCCCGAGAGTGCAACCACTTCAACGTCGTCCTGTTCCTCCACATCTCGCTCTCTCTCAGTATCATCCTTCTCCCCTCCATCATTCTTTCCAACTTCCCTTTCTTTGTGCCTCTGCTATTCGTCTCAACTGGGTGACCCAGTGGTTAGCACTGCTGCCTCAAAGTGCTGGGGACCCGGATTCGATTCACTGTCTGTGTCGAATCTGTATGTTCTCCCCGTGTCCGCGTGGGTTTCCTGTGGATGCTCCAGTTTCCTCCCACACTCCAAAGCTGTGCGGGTTAGGTGCATTGGCCAAGCTAAATTGTGTCAGGGAGATTAGCAGGGTAAATTCATGGGGTTACGGGGATCGGGAGAGCCAGTGACACCCACGTCCCATGAATGAACAAAAGAAAATTGACCATGTTCCTATTCTGGTTTCCACTCAGTTTGGGGGATAAATATTGAGCAGGGCACTGGGACTGAGAGGGGGAAAGGTGGGAGAACCTGAGTGGGATTATTGTCACTGCAGGTTTGATGGACTACTTCTGCACAGTCGGGATTCTCACCTTCCCCCCTCTCTTTCTCAACCGTACATCCTGCCCTCGCCTCTGATGCCAGTGATTCAGGGCTATGGGCTATGGAGGAGCAGATGCGCTTGCACACGTGCTGTCCAGCTGGATGAGGGCATTCAGCACTCAGTGAACAAGTGAAGCTTTAACCCTCACCTCCTCATCCTGGTCAAGAAGATGGAGCAGCTGAGTTCTCCTACTTCTCCCTCTCCCTTCCCCTGTGCCCTGTTATTTATCTCCCAAACTGAGAATACACCAGATTAGAACACAGTCTATTCTTTGTCGTTCATTCGTGGGACATGGGCATCGCTGACTGGCCAACATTTATTGCCTGTCCCGAGTTGCCCCTTGAGAAGGTGGATGTGAGCTGCCCTGTTGAATCGCTGCAGTCCATGTTCTGTGGGTTGACCCACAATGCTGTTAGGGAGGGAATTCCAGGATTTTGACCCAGCAACCGTGAAGGAACAGCGATATATTTCCAAATCAGAGCTGTGAGAGGCTTGGAGGGGAACTTGCAGGTGGTGGTGTTCCCATTTACCTGCTGCCCTTGTCCTTCTAGATGGAAGTGGTCATGGGTTTGGAAGGTGCTGTCTAAGGATCTTTGGTGAATTGCTGCAATGCATCTTGTAGATAGTACACACTGCTGCTCCTGTGCCTCGTGGAAGGAATGGATGTTTGTGGATGGGGTGCCAATCGAGCAGGGCTGCTTTGTCCTGGATGGTGTCGAGCTTCTGGAGAATTATTGGAAAGGCACCCATCCAGGCAAGTGGGGAGTATTCCATCACATTCCTGTAGGTGGTACATAGACTTTGGGGAGTCAGGATGTGACTTATTCACTGGTGGGATCTGGCTGTGTGTGAATTGGGCACAGTAATTCCTGCACCTCAATCATTGCCTATAAAGCACTATTAGACTCTCACTGTGGTCCCAGTGGATGGCCAGTTTGGCAGGACTGAGCCGAGACGGGGTATACTATCTCCACTGGTGTGTCACTTCCTGCAGAGGCTCCAAAACAGCAGTCAGGGAAGGGAAAATTTCCCTCTTCCCAAATAGGAGGAGGCTGTTCAGCCCCTCAAACCTGCTTTCCCATCAGTAAGATCATGGCTGATCGTCTCTCTCTCAACTCCAGTCCTGTCTTACCTTCATTTGAGATAATGTCAAAGAAATCTCGCGCCGTGAGTGAGCATCTGGCAGCCATCTGTGGTGTTCCAGATATTTCCACCTCTTCCCCGCCCTCCCTGGTCTCAGTCCTTACCCTTCCAGTTCGAGATTCAGTGAGCAGGGGACAGATACTGTCTCAGGATCAACCCTGCCAAACCCACTCACTATCTTACATATTAGTGAGCCCAGTGAGAACCCTGCACTGACAGAGATGAGACAGTTCATGGGGTGGTGAGTGTCTGGAACAGGCTGTCAGAGGTACTAGTAGAGGCGAGTACAATTTTTCTCTTTTAAAAAAACATTTAGACAGTTACATGGGTACGGTGGGTATAGAGGGATATGGGCCAAACGCGGGCAATTGGGAGTAACTTAGTGGTTAAAAGAAAAGGGCGGCATGGACAATTGGGCCGAATGGCCTCTTTCCATGCTGTAAACCTCTATGACTCTATGAATCTAGAATCAAACCTTATCAATACATTTGATTTGTTCTGTAAGCTTTGTGGGTCAAATACAGAAGGAAGCCATTCAGTCCATCCTTCACTGTGCTGGCTCCAAGAAAGATCCGTTCCATTCCCCCAGGGTCTAACCGCCTAATTTCTTTGAAATAGCGGTACTGCTGGTGTCTCTACTTTTAACCATAAGAATGGGCTTGAATAACCTTCAGTCTGGGGGAAATGGGGGGGGCATCAAGATTGGATTCTCTCTGCATTGGTAGTGTTGGTGGAACCCATGGTGGAATACCTGGCTCAGAGCTCCGGAAATAACTTGGCGGAGAGGGAGATGAGAATCCTGAATCTTCACTGGGACCGTAACATCATGCAGTGTACAAGAGGCCCTTCAGCCCATCGAGTGTGCCCCGACTGCTGAGAAACACCTGACCTCCCGCCTCATCCCACTCACCCATCCTGACTGTGCAAGTGGGGGTTATTCCTGGCAGAGGGGAAGAGGGGAATCCTGAATTTTCCCTGGGATCACCTGCCCTTCCTGCGAATCAGTGTAAGACTGAGAAATGAAGCCCACATATGGGAGCAGTATTTGTTTGGAAGAGTTTGTGTTTTTCTGTTGAGTCCCAGCTGCTGTGAGAAGAAGAGTTTGGCGGATGACAGGCCACATCTGCCTCGTGGCTGGAGAGCTGTGGTGGACTGGGACGAGCAGGAACGTTTCCAGCCTGTGTGGAAATTAAGATCAACTTGGATCCCACAGAATAGTTTTCACTTGATTCTTCTCTCCTTTTTTATCTCTCCACCTCGGGATTCTTTTATTCTTTCAAGTGCATTTATTGCCCATCCCGATTTGCCCAAGGGCAGTTCAGGGTTAACCACATTGCTGTGGCTCTGGAGTTCCATGTTGGCTGGACCAGGTAAGGGTGGCCCAGTGACACAGTGGTGAGCACTGCTGCCTCACAGCTTACCCCAGTCCAACGCCAGCATCTCCGCATCGTGGCCCCTCACAGTGCCAGGGGCCCAGGTTTGTTCCCGGCTCGGGTCTCTGTCTATGCAGAGTCTGCACATTCTTCCCATGTCTGCGTGGGTTTCCTCCCACCCTCCAAAGATGTGCGGGTTAGGTGGATTGGCCATGTTAAATGTTAAAACTCCATGCAAGTTCCACACAAGCTTGAAGGAGGTGGACAAGATTATCAGGGGCCTGGACAGAGTGGATAAGGAGCAGCTGTTCCCCTTAGTTGAAGGGTCATTACCTCTGGCATTGACCCCTCTAAAAGTACGGGCGAGGTACCAGAGGATTGGAGAGTAGCTGACATTGTTCCTCTGTTGAAGAAGGGCAGAAGGAACAATCTGGGAAATTACAGGTTTGTGAGCCTTACATCGGTGGTGGGGAAATGATTGGAGAAGATTCTTCGGGACTGGATATATTCCCATCTGAAAGAGAATAGGCTTATTCACAATAGGCAGCGTGATTTTGTGAAAGGGAGCTCATGTATCATAAACTTGATTGAGTTCTTTGAGGAAGTGACCAGAAAAATTGACCAGGATGGGACAGAGGATGTTGTTTACATGGACTTCAGTAAAGCCTTTGATAAGGTTCCTCATGGCAGGCTGAGACAGAAGGTGAAGTCATAAGGGAACAGAGCTGAGCTGGTAAGATACAAAACTGACTTGGGCATAGAACAGTAAGAAGTCTCACAAGTACTGTGTGCAGTTTTGGTCGCCGCACTTACACAAGGATATTTTGGCCTTGGAGGGAGTGCAGAGGAGGTTTACTCGGCTGATACCAGAGTTGAGGGGGTTGAGCTATGAGGAGAGGCTGAATAAACTAGGCTTGTACTCGTTAGAGTTCAGAAGAATGAGGGGAGATCTCATTGAGGCATATAAGATGATGAATGGGATGGATAGGATAGAGGTGGAGAGACTCTTCCCGCTCAGAAAGGACAGTAGGTCAAGAGGGCACAGCCTCAAGATAAAGGGGGTGCGGTTTAGAACAGAGTTGAGGAGGAACTTCTTCACTTAAAGGGTGGTGAATCTCTGGAATTCTCTGCCCGTTGAAGTGGTGGAGGCTGCCTCGCTAAATATTTTTAAGATGCGGGTTGATGGGTTTTTGATAAGAGAGGGGATTAAGGGTTATGGGGAGAGGGCGGGAATGTGGAACTGAGCCACGACAGATCAGCCATGATCTTATTGAATGGCGTGTCAGGCTCGAAGGGCTAGATGGCCTACTCCTGCTCCTATTTCTTATGTTCTTATGTAACACCAGGTTAAAGTCCAACAGATTTATTTGGCAGCACGAGCTTTCAGAGTCTCAGGCTCCTTCATCAGGTGAGTGAGGAGTTTGTGACTGTATCTCCCCTCTTTGTGAACACAGCTTCTCACTCACCTGAAGAAGGAGCCTGAGACTCTGAAAGCTCGTGCTGCCAAATAAGTCTGTCGGACTTTAACCTGGTGTTGTGAGACTTTGTACTGTGCTTCCCCCAGTCCAACACTGGCATCTCCACATCTTGGGCATAGAAAGCAGAGAGGAGCAGTGAAAGGGTATTTTTCTAACTGAGGTCTGTGACAAGTTCCACAAGAATCAATGCTGGGGCCTCTGTTGTTTGTAAGGTACATCAATGATTTGGAGGAAAATGTAGGTGGTCTGATTAATTGGGGGAGTCGTGGATCGTGAAGAGAATTGTCAAAGGACACAGTGGGATGTAAATCAGCTGGAGACCTGGGCCAAAAGATGGCAGATAGAACTGAACCCAGACAAATGTGAGGTGATGTGATTTGGGAGGTACACTGCAGAAGGAAACAAAACAGTAAATGGTAGAGCTCTTCGAAATATTAGCATAGAGGGAGATTTAGGTGTGCAGATCTACAGTTCCCTCAAGGTGGCAACTCAGGTGGACAAAGTGGTCAACAAGGCGTTTGGCATGCTGGCCTTCATCAGTCGGGGGTTGAGTACAGGAATTGGAAAGTCATGTTGCAGCTGTATAAGACTTTGGTTGGGCCACATTTGGAGTATTGTGTACAATTCTGGTCGCCACACTACTGGAAGGATGTTGATGCATTGGAAAGGGTGCAGAATACATTTACCAGGATGTTGCCTGGTTTGGAGGATGTGGACTATGAAGAAAGGTTGAACAAACTTGGATTGTTTTCACTGGAGTGTTGGAGGATGAGGGGGGTGCCCTGATAGAGGTTTACAAGATTATGACAGGCTTGGATAGAATGGATAGTCAGAGTTTTTTTCCCAGGGTTGAAGGGTCAATTACTCGGGGGCATAGGTTGAGAATGAGAGAGGCAAGTTTAAAAGAGATATAAGGGGCAAGTTTTTCACACAGAGAGGAGTGAATGCTGGAGGATGTGTTGGAAGCAGATTCTGTAACAACATTCAAGAAGCATCTGGATGGAGATAGGAACAGGGAAGGAATAGAAGCAAGGAGATATTCGATTAGAGAGGCATCTGTGTCGGCACAGACTTGGTGGGCCGAAGGGCCTGTTCCTGTGCTGTACTGTTCTTTGCTCTCTGTTCAGTCACGAGGGGACGGAAGTTCAAGCTGAGGGGCAGGAGGTTTAGTGGGGTTGTGAGAAAAAGCCTTTTTACCCAGACGGTGATGACAGTGTGGAAGGTGCTGCCTGGGAGGGTGGTGGAGGTGGATGCCTCACATCCTTTTATTAAGTGCCTGGATGAGCACTTGGCACATCATAACATTCAGGGCTACGGGCCAAGTGCTGGTGGATGGGATTAGGAGATGTTTCTCACATGTCGATGTTTAAGTTCAAAGTTTATTTGTTAGTGTCACAAGTTGGCTGACATTAACAGTGCAATGAAATTATGTGAAAATCCACACTCCGGCGCCTGTTCAGGTACACTGAGGGACAATTTAGCACGGCCAATGCATCCTAACCAGCACATCTTTCGGACTATGGGAGGAAACTGGAGCACCCGGAGGAAACCCACGCAGAACGTGCAAAGTCCACACAGACAGTGACCCAAGGCCGGAATTGAACCTGGATCCCAGGCGCTGTGAGGCAGCAGTGCGAAACCACTGTGTCAACTCAGGTGGACAAAGGTGCCATCCAATGTCTCAGTGTCCAAAACAGGCCATCTTGTGTTCAGGTTGCACAGAGCATGTTACATACCGTTAACTCACAGCCTCAACAGCTCTGTTGTGGATGGACAGTGTGGAACCTGAGCCTGGTGTAAACCATGAGGTCCAAACCTTGCTGTGACCTCCGCGGGGAGACCATCAGTGTGAGGACCTGGAGAGAACATTGAGGCTCCACACAGACGGTGACCCAAGCCGGGAATCGAACCTGCCTCCCTGGCACTGTGAGGCAGTGCCTGACTTCCGATGTATACGCGATGGGCCAGAGGCCCTTTCTGCACTGAATGAAACATGTCGGGCTTTGCGCGGGGGTTTCACAGCATTCTGCTGTGTCCTGCCTTCACCTCTGCATTTGGAGAAGACATTTGGCAGAGTGGGTGATGAGAGATAGCTGCCATTCCCAGACAGGGTGGAAATGACCAGTTGATTTCAGTTGGCAGACAGACCAGTGAGCTGAAAACCTGACCCATCTGCGCATTTAACGCATCAACAGGAGGGAGACTGGGGCCAGGTCAGGATCAGCATCTGGCTGATCCTGACCTCCTGCCGGATACTCAAAGTCTCAAAGCAACAGGACAACAACTGAACGCTCCAGACATCCGCACACGTGGAACAAACTCAAAAGCTGCTCCGGGGACTGGGGTGCCGATGGTTTCTGACACTGCCCTCTGGAAGTCTGGGAGCAGCCGTGTCTCTGAACTGTCTGCTGTGGGCCTTGCAGAATCCACAGGAGGGCTGAGGAAGGAGTGAGTGAAGCTTGCTTCCCAATGTTGCCTGCAGCTGCTGTGCTGCCCTAAGCTTGCTACATCCTGCACAGCTGCTGTGTTCATGTTTCAAAACCATCTCCAGAGCCAAAGTGTCAGGGGCTGTGTTACCATGGATTTCTCGTTGTATCTTAAAACTGTCGTTCACCTCAAGTAGCCAGACAACGTAACAGAGAGGTTTTCAGCTGACTATTCAAACTCTCCTTACAGGACTTGTGTGATTATTGACCTTTTCACAAAGCAGCCTCATACTCCCTGCCCGTGGAGGGGTTGGGATGGGTTTGCCGGCTGCTACTCTCTGTGCTGTATCTAGTCCCACCTTCTCAATGAGGGAGAGCTGCTGTGAACTGGTCTCAATAACAATGTCCCCTCCCACCCATCCCAGAAGCAGCACAGTGGCTCAGAATCATAGAATCAGTACAGTGCAGAAGGAGGCCATTCAGCCCATCGAGTCTGCGCTGACCACAATCCCCACCCCATTGCCTATCCCAAATGTTTACCCTGCTAATCCCCCGATACTAAGGGATAATTTAACATGGTCAATCCACCCAACCAACTTTGGAATGTGGGAGGAAACCGGAGCACCTGGAGGAAACCCACGCAGACACGAGGAGAATGTGCAAACTCCACTCATAAGCCGGGAATTTCCGGCTGCGCCCGTCCTGAAACCGGAAAATCCTGCCCAACGTCAACAAACCTTTTTTATGGTCCACCCCTCACCGTGGCAGGCAGAACGGGAATATTCTCCCCAGACTGTCACCCAAGGCTGGAATCGAACCTGGGTTCCTGGTGTTGTGAGGCAGCAGTGCAAACCACTCTGCCACCTAAACCCAGGGTGATTGACAAAAGGAAGCAGAGGTAACATAAGGAAGAAGCATTTTTCCGAGGTGAATGATTAGGATTTTGGGATGCAGATTCAATGGTAACTTTCCCAAAGGGAATTGGAAGAAGCAAGCATTGCAGAGATATTGGGAAAGACAGGGGGATGGCATGAACTGGATTGTTGGTTGAAAGGGCAAGTATAGACTCAAAAGGCTGAATGGT
Source organism: Carcharhinus amblyrhynchos (assembly GCF_965287045.1). Classification (NCBI taxonomy): domain Eukaryota; kingdom Metazoa; phylum Chordata; class Chondrichthyes; order Carcharhiniformes; family Carcharhinidae; genus Carcharhinus; species Carcharhinus amblyrhynchos. The sequence continues at coordinate 39,297 of NW_027650129.1, forward strand.
CTCCATCTGCACTGTAGCATAGTATGTCCTATTCTGGTCCTGGACAAAATAGACCATCCGTAGAGAAGGAAATGAGAGATCGTTACAGTCATAGCTAGGGTGTAGAGAAAGGTCAACTTAATGCGAGCTAAGTCCATTCAAAAGTCTGATGGCAGTAGAGAAAAAGTTGCTTTTGAGTCACATACCAGTTTGGTACGTGACCTCCAGAGTTTTGTATCTTTTTCCCAACAGAAAGTGGTGGAAGAGAGAATGTCCGAGTTGCGTGGGGTCCTTAACTATGCTGGTTGCTTTGCCGAGGCAGTGGGAAGTGTAGACAGAGTCAATGGATGGGAGGCTGGTTTGCGTGATAGATTGGGCTACATTCACGACCTTTTGTAGTTTTTTGCAGTCTTGGGCAGAGCAGGAGCCCATACCAAGCTGTGATACAACCAGAAAGAATGCTTTCTCTGGTGCATTTGTAAAAGTTGGTGAGTCGTAGCTGACATGCCAAATTTCCTTAGTCTCCTGAGAAAGCAGAGGCGTTGGTGGCCTTTCCTAACCATTGTGTCGGCATGGGGGGAATCTGAACAGATTGTTTGTGATCTGGAAACGTGAAGCTCTCGATCCTTTCGACTTCATTCCCATTGAGGTAGACAGGGGCATGTTCTCCTTTACACTCCCTGAAGTCAATGACAGTCTCCTTTGTTTTGTTGACATTGAGGGAGAGATTATTGTTGCCGCACCAGTTCACCAGATTCTCTATCTCATTCCTGTTCTCTGTCCCGTAATTGTTTGTGGTCCGACCCACTGTGGTAGTGTCGTCAGCAAACTTGAAAGTCGAATTAGAGGGGAGTTTGGCCACACAGTGGTAGTGTATAAGGAGTATAGGAGGGGGCTGAGAACACAGCCTTGTGGGGCACCGGTGTTGAGAATGATTGGGGAGGGGGTGTTGTTCCCTATCCTTACTGATTGTGGTCTCTGAGTTAGGAAGTTCAGGATCCAGTGGCACAGGGAGGTGCCGAGGCCCAGGCCATGGAGTTTGGAGATGAGTTTTGTGGGAATAATAGTGTTGAAGGCTGAGCTGTCATCAATAAATAGGAGCCTGACAAAGGTGTCCTTGTGATCCAGATGTTCCAGGGTTGAGTGCAGGGCCAGGGAGATGGCATCTGCTGTGGACCTGTTGCGGCAGTAGCTTTGTCCGCATCGCATTCAAGAAACAATTTGGGCGGCACGGTAGCACAGTGGTTCACACTGCTGCTTCACAGCTCCAGGGACCTGGGCTCGATTCCTGGCTTGGGTCACTGTCTGTGTGGAGTTTGCACATTCTCCTCGTGTCTGCGTGGGTTTCCTCCCGGTGCTCCGGTTTCCTCCCACAGTCCAAAGATGCGTGGGTGAGTTTGATTGGCCATGCTAAAATTGCCCCTTAGCGTCCAGGGATGCGTAGGTTAGAGGGATTAGTGGGTAAAATGTATCGGGATATGGGGGTAGGGCCTGGGTGGGATTGTGGTCGGTGCAGACTCGATGGGCCGAAGGGCCTCTTCCTGCACTGTAGGGTTCTATGATTCGATGACAACACTGTTCACTGGATGCTAATACATGTGACAATAATAAATCAAATCCAAGATGTTGGAGATAATGATTTGAGTGGCGGAGATTGCTCTCAGCTCGATAATAACAGGGCATGTTATTTTTTTAATTTCAGGAAGAGCAGTTACAGGTGGAAGATGTTCGCATCAAGGCAGTCTTTGGGTCGTCACACAAGCGGAGGCCTGTGACTGAGGGCTACATTCAGGTGAAGAGGGATGGAGACTGGAAACCAATCTGTAACACTGACTGGACAAGCATGAACAGCAGAGTCGTCTGTGGCATGTTTGGGTTCCCAGCAGAGAAAAACTACAACGCGAAGATTTACAAGTAAGTCGGGATGGCATTCACTGTGCAGCTGCCAGCCTGAAACAGTCACCAGGCTGGAGAGCCAATGGCCCTCCTATTGCAGTGAGTGCTCACCGAGTGTCAAACTAACTGTTTCTTGAGCCTCGTCCAGACTGAGCTCCCTACGCTGATGGTGGTCTACTGCCTAGGTCCAGGCCATTCAGCCCAACACACACATGCCAGCTCCTGTGATGAGGAATGTCTTCTCTGAGAAGGACATCAGTGAGTGGAGACCGCCTCATTGACTATATTCAAGGCTGTGTTAGGCAGATAGCTGACCCAATCATGGAGGGCAACTTGGGAAAGAAACCTACAATCCAATCAGCTGTGATCTTACTGAATGGTGGAGTAGTTTGGATGGGCTGAATGGCCAACTCTTCCCCATGTTGTTCCCATCCCTCAACTCACCTTGACAGCCAATCCTCTGATTACTTCCTTCCTTCTGCGTTTATCCAGCTTCCCATCACAATTTATTATTCACCTCAACCATGGGAGCGAGTCCCACATTCTCCCCACTCCCCGTGGGAGCGAGTCCCACAATCTCCCCCTCTTCCCCGTGGGAGCGAGTCCCACATTCTCCCCCGCTCCCCGGGTGAAGACATCTCTCCTGAATTCCCCATTTGGCTTAAATTTGCAATTACCAATAATTCCTTCAGTCTTTCCTTCTGAAAGCCCTTGGTCATTTGGAACACCTGGACTGGATCTCCCTGCTGTCTGATCCACTGCTTTAACAAGAATTCCACTCTCCCAGGCCAATCCCGGCACAGTGGGGAAGAAGGCAGGATAACATCCATGATAGGATTGCAAGCTAGAGGAGCCGAATGGCCTCGCCCCCCTCCCTCCCGTTCATAGCTGCAAGCTTCTCAATGACCTTTCTCACCTGCTGAGTATTGAGTTCAGCCTGAGATGTTTGCTGCTGTTTGGTCAGCGTGAGATTCCTCTCACATTCACACTCCCTCTGTCGGATTGTCTCTCTCTCTGTGTGTCTGAATCTCAGCCTACAGACAGGAGGCATTCCTCATTCCCACTGAATGATCGGGATGATGAGATAAGGACTGAATGGCTTCACACGAAAGTTCAAAGCTCAGTGAGTCATCAGAATGCACTGTACAGGAAGGGGGTGGAACTTTCTCACGAGTTAAAGCAAAGTTTATTTATTCATGACAAGCGAGGCTGACACGAACATTGCAATGAAATCACTGTGAAATTCCACCCCCCTCCACCGCCGCCCCACTCCAGCGCCTTTTCGGACGCACTGAAGGAGAATTTAGCGTGGCTCATGCACCTAACCAGCACATCTTTCAGAATGTGGGAGGAAACCCACGCAGACACGGGGAGAATATGCAAACTCCACACAGTCAGCCGAGGCTGGAATCGAACCTGGGTCCCTGGTGCTGTGAGGCAGAGCTGCGAACCACTGTGCTACCATGCCGCCTGTGCTGCCCATGAGTTTGTTTGTCCATCCGGATGGGTTTCCTCAGAGTCTGTAAAGGTCGCCTCAGAGTATTCCTGTCAGCTGCTGGTCGCTTATTTACACATCTATATACATTTCAGTACCCGACACTAGGTTCCCACCAGATCACAGCCCCTTTCTCATTGTGACCGTGCAACATAGTTCCAGCAGTGACAGGTTAGCACAATGGCACAGCGGTTAGTGCTGCTGCCTCACAGCGCCAGGGACCCAGGTTCAATTCCGGCCTCGGGTCACTGTCTATATTGAGTTTGTACAGTATCTGCATGGATTTCCTCCGGGCTAGAACATGACCTGTCTATTTTTATACTCAGTGCCCCGACTGATGAAGGCAAATGTGCCATATGCTTTCTTGACTACCTTATCCACCTGCGTTGCCACTTTCGGTGTTCAGTGGACATGTATGCCCAGATCTCTCCGCCTGACAATACTCCTCAGTGTTCGACCATCGACTGTATAATTCCCACACACATTGGACCTTTCAAAATGCACTATCTCACACTTGTCCGGATTAAACTCCATCTCTCCGCCCAGGTCTCCAACTGGTCTGTATCTTGCTGGATCCTCTGTCAGTCTCTTCCCTATTTGCAAATCCACCAATGTTTGTGTCGTCTGTGAACTTACTAATCATACCAGCAACATTTTCCTCTCAATTATTTATATATACAGTGAACAACAAAGGTTCAGAACTGATCCCTGTGGAACACTGCTAGTCACAGCCTTCCATTCAGGAAATCCCCTCTCTCCTGCTACCCTCTGTCTTCAGTTGCCAAGGCAGTTCTGTGTCCACCTTACCAGCTCTCCCCTGATCCCATGTGACTTCACCTTTGGTACCTGTCTACCATGAGGTATCTTGTCAAAGGTTTTACTGACTGGTGCAGCAATGTATTCTGGAGTATAAAAACAGGGAGGTCTTGCTGCAACTGTACAAGGTACTGGTGAGGCTGCACCTACACTACTGTGTACAGTTTTGGTCCCCTTATTTAAGAAAGAGTATATTAGCTTTCGAGGGGGTACAGAGAAGGTTCACCAGTTGATACTGGAGATGAGGGGATTAGCTTATGAGGAGAGACTGAGTAGACTGGGCCTGTACTCATTGGAGTTTAGAAGGTTGAAGGGAGATCTTAAAGGGACAGAAGATAAGATAAGACTGGGTAGAAGCAGCGAGGTTATTTCCACTTGGAATGGAAACAAGAACTCGGGGGCACAGCCTCAAAATACGGGGGAGTCAGTTTAGAACAGAGTTGAGGAGGAACTTCTTCTCCCAGAGGGTAGTGAATCTTTGGAATTCTCTGCCCAATGAAGCAGTCGAGGCAACATTGTTAAATGTGTTTCAGTCACAGATAGATTTTTGACCAATAAGGGTTATGGGGAGCAGGCGGGTAAGTGGAACTGAACCACTGTCAGGTCAGCCATGATCTTATTGAATGGCGGAGCAGGCTCGAGGGGCTAGATGGCCAACTCCTGCTCCTGTTTCTTATGTTCTTCTCTCTCTCCCTCTCTGGTCTGGGTAGGGGATATTGCTCCTGTTGTGTACTCTGACCTCTCTTTGCTCTCTTTCTTCAGGACCTTTGCGAGCAGGAAGAGACACACCTATTGGCCGTACAGCATTAACTGCACCGGGAATGAGTCTCACCTCTCCGGCTGTAACCTGGGTCACTCTGTGGTGAGCAAGAACAACACGTGTCCCGGCCAGATGCCCGCCGTGGTGAGCTGTGTGGCTGGTGCACCCTTTGCCGCGCTCAGCACCACTCGAGTGAGAAAGGCCTTCCCCACTGAGGTAATAACTGTGTTGTCTTTGTTCCCAGTTTGGGCTGAAAGAGGGACAGCAGAGTCCAGGCAGTAGAAGGAGCTAATTCGTGGGTTAGCATTGCCTGGCTGCAACAGAGGGGCTGAATGGCCTCCTCCTATCCTGGCAATAACACGAAAAGCTGGAAATCCGAAATCAAAACAGAAAATGCAAGGAAAACTGAGGAGGTCTGGCAGCATCTGTGGAGAGAGAAACAGAGCCCAAGTTTCAAGTCCAAATGACTCGTGGGGTGGCACAGTGGGTTAGCACTGCTGCCTCATAGCTCCAGGGTCCCGGGTTCAATTCCGGCCTCGGGTCACTGTCTGTGTGGAATCTGCACGTTCTCCCCATGTCTGCTTGGGTTTCGTCCCAACGCTCCAGTTTCCTCCGCAGACGTGCTGGTTGTTTCCTAGGAAGGAGCTCTTCAAATGCAAATAATAAAAATATAACAAAAGTTCCTCCAACTTATAAATCGAAGAAAGGGTTTAGTAAAGAAATTTCATGACCCCAAACTTGGGGCCTCACCCTGGGCCAATCCAAGCTCCCCACAATTCCCAACAGGTTCTTATTTACAGTGAGTCAGCTGACCATCACACCATTCTGTAATTGGTTCCATGGTTTACTGGGTCAGCTGACCCTTACAGCTTGTTACCATTGGCCACATCACATCCAATACAAAGTTGTCCCTGCTTCCATTCTAACAGTGGTTGAGTGGATTGGCTATGAGAAATTGTCCCTTTGTGTCAGCCTCTCACCATCCCGACTTGGAAATCTTTTGCTGTTCCTTCACTGTCGCTCGATCAAAATCCGGCAGTTCCCTCCCTAACAGCACTGCAGGTCTACCGACACCACAGGGACTGCAACGGTTCGAGAAGGCAGCTCACCATCATATTCTCAAGGGGCAATTGGTTGGCACAATAGCACAGTGGTTAGCACTGCTGCTTCGCAGGGCCAGGGACCCTGGTTCAATTCCTGGCTTGGATCACTGTCACTGCTCTAGTTTAGTTTTAGTTTATTTATTCGTGTCACAAGTCAGCTGACATTAACACTGCAATGCAGTCATGAAAATCCCCGAGTCGCCACACTCCGGTGCCTGTTCGGGTACACTGAGGGAAAATTGTCTGAGGGAGAACTGTCTGTGTGGAGTTTGCACATTCTCCCCATGTCTGCGTGGGTTTCCTCCGAGTGCTCCGGTTTCCTCCCACAGTCTGAAAGACGTACTGGTTAGGTGGATTGGCTGTGCTAAATTCTCCCTCAGTGTCCCCAAACAGGCACAGGAGTATGGGGACTAGAGGGTTTTCACAGTGGCTTCATTGGAGTGAGCCTACTTGTGACAGTAATAAATAAACTTTAAAAAGTTTTAATCTTTAAACAATTAGGAGCGTGCAGTGCATGCTGGCCGAGCTAGCGACGCCCACGTTCTGGAAATAAATTGAAAGATAGATCCTCGAATGGGTGCGAATCTACAACCTCCTGATGGGTGGTCACAGTGCTCCTGACAGCGTGCGTTGTTGGAGATAGTCATCGCTCTCTGACGAGGAAGTGTGGTAGTCAGAGAGTGAGGTAGGCTCTGGAAACTGGACAGCAAACCTGAGCTTCTAACCACCCTGTCCTGAGTGTCCTGTTAAATTGGTGAATGTTACAAAGCATTCCTGAATAGTTTGGGAACTGGAATGAACACATCACACATTCCACATGGCATCTGTCATGCACATTGGAAAATTAAAACCAGATGGGTGTTTTGGCTGGGAATCTTAAGCACATATTCTTCACTCAGAGAGACACTGCATGAGTTCTTAAAGAACCATTCACTCCAGCCTTTTCCTCACCCTCTGGCCCTCCCAGGTCAGATTAAACCCAGAGCTGATTGAATCATTGGAAAGAGAAGCTGGCTTGTGGAGTGGCTGGGTACAGATCGTAGTGTCACAGGATACTACAGTGCAGAAGAGGCCCTTCGGCCCATCGAGTCTGTACTGACGTACAAAAGGCCCTGGCCTGCCTATCTAATCCCATTTGCCAGCACTTGGCCCATAGCCCTGAGTATTACGATGCACCAAGTGCTCATCCAGGTACTTTTTTAAAGGATGTGAGGCATCCCACCTCCACCACCCTCCCGGGCAGTGCATTTCAGACCCTCACCACCCTCTGGGTAAAAAGAAGTTTTTCCTCAAATCCCCCCCGCCCCCCAAACCTCCCACTCGCTTCGCCACACTGTGTAATGACCACAGTCTCCCAGCTCCACGCCCATTCCCTGGTGAAAACCCCTGCTGTGATCTCGGGCACAGAGCAAAGAACAGTGCGGGCCCCTGTCCTCTTCATTCTGCTTCTCCATCCTCCCCTCCCTTCCTCTGAACATCTCACTGTGATCCTCAATCAATCACTTCACCTCCTTCCCCCTCCCTGCCACCTTTACCTTCCTACCCCCCATCCCCCCGACACCTTTCCCCTCCTCCCCTCACCTCCCCGAACCTTTCCGCTCCTCCCCTCACCTCCCCGAACCTTTCCGCTCCTCCCCTCACCTCCCCGAACCTTTCCGCTCCTCTCCCACACCTCCCCGAACCTTTCCGCTCCTCTCCCTCACCTCCCCGAACCTTTCCGCTCCTCTCCCACACCTCCAGCCACCTTCCCCCTCCTCCCCTCACCTCCCCGAACCTTTCCGCTCCTCTCCCACACCTCCCCGAACCTTTCCCCTCCTCCCCTCACCTCCCTGAACCTTTCCGCTCCTCTCCCACACCTTCAGCCACCTTTCCCCTCCTCCCCTCACCTCCCCGAACCTTTCCGCTCCTCTCCCACACCTCCCCGAACCTTTCCGCTCCTCCCCTCACCTCCCCGAACCTTTCCGCTCCTCTCCCACACCTCCCCAAACCTTTCCCCTCCTCTCCCACACCTCCCTGAACCTTTCCGCTCCTCTCCCACACCTCCCCGAACCTTTCCCCTCCTCTCCCACACCTCCCCGAACCTTTCCCCTCCTCCCCTCACCTCCCCGAACCTTTCCGCTCCTCTCCCACACCTCCCCGAACCTTTCCCCTCCTCCCCTCACCTCCCCGAACCTTTCCGCTCCTCTCCCACACCTCCAGCCACCTTTCCCCTCCTCCCCTCACCTCCCCGAACCTTTCCCCTCCTCCCACACCTCCCCGAACCTTTCCCCTCCTCCCCTCACTTCCCCGAACCTTTCCCCTCCTCCCCTCACTTCCACGAACCTTTCCCCTCCTCCCCTCACCTCCCCGAACCTTTCCCCTCCTCCCCTCACCTCCCCGAACCTTTCCGCTCCTCTCCCACACCTTCAGCCACCTTTCCCCTCCTCCCCTCACCTCCCCGAACCTTTCCCCTCCTCCCCTCACCTCCCCGAACCTTTCCCCTCCTCCCACACCTCCCCGAACCTTTCCCCTCCTCCCCTCACTTCCCCGAACCTTTCCCCTCCTCCCCTCACTTCCCCGAACCTTTCCCCTCCTCCCCTCACTTCCCCGAACCTTTCCGCTCCTCTCCCACACCTCCCTGAACCTTTCCCCTCCTCCCCTCACTTCCCCGAACCTTTCCGCTCCTCTCCCACACCTCCCCGAACCTTTCCGCTCCTCTCCCACACCTCCCTGAACCTTTCCCCTCCTCCCCTCACTTCCCCGAACCTTTCCGCTCCTCTCCCACACCTCCCCGAACCTTTCCCCTCCTCCCCTCGCCTCCCCGAACCTTTCCGCTCCTCTCCCACACCTCCCCGAACCTTTCCGCTCCTCTCCCACACCTCCAGCCACCTTCCCCCTCCTTCCCCTTTACTCTTGCTCCTTAAAACCTTGCTGTGTGAGAAAGCTTTGATCACCTCTTTCAGTAAAGTCTTGGTGTCATTCAGCCTTAAACTTTGTGTGACAGTCTTGGCATGTTTAAGGTGCTCTTGAGATGTCCAATGTTGCTGTCAAGGCTTCATTCTTTCATGGGATGTGGGTGTCACTGACTAGGCCAGCATTTATTACCCATCCCTAGCTGCCTCTTGAGAAGGTGGTGATGAGCTGCCTTCTTGAGTCACTGCAGTGGAAGTGTGGTGCGGGTGCACCCACAGTGCTGTTAGAGCAAGTCTTCCAGGATTTTCACCCAGCCACAGTGAAGGAACGGTGATATATTTCCAAGTCAGGATGGTGAGTGGCTTGGAGGTGAACTTGCAGGTGGTGGTGTTCCCCATGTATCTGCTGCCCTTGTCCTTCCAGATGGAAATGGTCACAGATTTGGGAGGTGATCACCGTATCCCACTTAGTTTGGCCGAATCTTCAGCTGGTTGTGTGTGACTCTCTACAAGCTGTCTGCTTCACCTGGGCCCTCAGTGAAGTCCTCAATATCCAGCTCTTAAAACGGCACAGTGGTTAGCACTGCTGTACTCACAGCACCAGGGACCTGGGTTCGATTCCCGGCTTGGGTCTGTCTGGAGTTTGCATGTTCTCCCCGTGTCAGCGTGGGTTTCCTCTGGGTGCTCTGGTTTCCTCCCACAGTCCAAAGCTGTGGTTCGGTGCATTGATCCAAACAAGTGCTGGAGTGTGGCGACTCGGAGAATTTCACAGGAACTTCATTGCGGTGTTAATGTAAGCCTTACTTGTGACACTAATAAATAAACTTTTTTACTTTTTATTGGTTAACAGGGGAAATCTTTCTCTTCCTGGATCGATGTTTATTCTTTTGCACCAACTTGAGAAACACGTTGGGATGATGTAGTCAAAGGTAGCACATCAATCCAGGTCGTTGCCATCAAGAGGTGACCCCCACCGCCCAGCCCACACACCCGACTACCAATATCCAGCAATCCTGATACTGATGCCCAGTGACAAAGAACAGAAAAAATTGAAGCATGGGAACCTTCTGCCCTCCAAGCCTGCACCGACCATGCTGTCCAATTTAACTAAAATCCCCTACCCTTCCGGGGACCATATGCCCCTATTTCCATCCTCTTCATATATTTGTCAAGATGCCCCTTAAAAGTCACTACTGTATCTGCTTCCACCACCTCCCCCAGCAGTGAGTTCCAGGCACCCGCTACTTTCGGTATAAAAAATCTGCCTCGTACACCTCCTTTAAACCTTGCCCCTCGCTCCTTAAACCTGTGCACCCTAATCATTGACTCTTCCACCCTGGGAAAAAGCTTCTGACTATCCACTCTGTCCATGCCTCATAATCTTGTAGATTTCTGTCAGGTCGCCCCCTCAATCTCTGTTGTTCCAGTGAGAACAAACCAAGTTTCTCCAGTCTCTCCTTATATAATGCCCTCCATAGAACATAGAACACTGCAGCACAAACAGGTCCTTCGGCTCACTAGTTGCGCCGATCACTTCTATACCTACTAAGCCATAGACCTATCTATAACCCCCAATCCCATTAGCTCCATACCAGGCAACAGCCTGGTAAATCTTTTCTGTACCCTCTCCACTATTGACCTTTAGTTCAATAGTGACCCTGGACATTGAGGTCTTCACTGAGGGCCCAGGTGAAGCAGACAGCTTGTAGAGAGTCACACACAACCAGCTGAAGATTCAGCCAAACAAAGTGGGATACGGTGATCACCTCCCAAATCTGTGACTATTTCCATCTGGAAGGACAAGGGCAGCAGATACATGGGGAACGCCACCACCTGCAAGTTCACCTCCAAGCCACTCACCATCCTGACTTGGAAATATATCACTGTTCCTTCACTGTAGGCAATGGAGGATCACCAGGTATCAGTAGAGTGTCACTGAAAACAGTGTGTGGAGTGGCTGAGTGGAGAGGGGAGGGTCATTGCTTGAAGACAGAGACCTTTATTTATGCAGTGTACAAATTGCCTTGTCTTGTGGAACCCACAGTACCTTTAACACCATCAATGATACACACACAAGTCTTCATGGACATGTTGTCCCAGTCTAATTTAGAATCCGATTGTTCCACTTTTCACTGCTATCCTGTGACGGAATGCTGTTGGATTTCTGGCCACTGTGTGGGTTCTCTCGGGTGAATGCACGCACTCTGATGAAACAGATAACTGTGAGCCTCATTGGATCCGTAATCTCGACCCAGGCTCCCGGCCTCTGGGTGGCTGCTATTGCCTTTGGAACTCAATGAATGCAACAAACTCTGAGATACTTCAAGGAGGTTGGAACAGCCCGGCTTTTGTGGGCTGGCGAGATGGCTGTGTGGTGGAAGGGGAAGGAGGTTAAGGTCAAGCTGTGTGTTCTGTGCACTCTGCTGAAGTCAAAACAAATCCTTCTGTCTGGCAAAGACACCGCTGCGCAGGCAGCTTTACAACAGCAGCAATGAAATTCAATAAATACTCCTGTTGTTCCACTCTGCTCTCTTCTGGCCACTGTCAGGCAAACTATGCGATCTTGAGCGTGGTGCCATTAAAGAATGATAGGATTTTGCAGCAGAGAAGAGCCCATTTGGCCCACTGTGCTCCTGCTGGCCTTTTGGCAGAGCTTTTCATTCAGTCCCATTCTACCCTCCACTGTTCTTTGCTGATGACTCAGGATTGGTGGAGGAGTGGATCAGAAGGAGGGCTGTTGTAGGCTGCAAAGAGACATTGATGGGATGCAGAGCTGGGCCAAAAAGTGGCAGATGGAATTCAATCCTGATAAGTGTCAAGTGATTCATTTTGGTAGAGCAATCCTGAATGCAGATTACGGGGTCAATAGCAGGGTTCTGAGGAATGTAGAGGAACAGGGAGATATTGGGGTTCATATCCACAGATCTCTGAAGGTTACCACTCAAGTAAATAGAGCCATGAAGAAGGCTTATAGTGTGGTAGTGTTTATTAACAGGGGGTTTGAGTTTAAGAGCCATGGGGTTATGCTGCAACTGTACACGACCACATTTGGAATATTGTGTGCAGCTCTGGTCACCTCACTATCAGAAGGATGTGGAAGCATTGGAGAGAGTGCAGAGGAGATTTACCAGGATGCTGCCTGGTTTGGAGGGTAGGTCTTCTGAGGAAAGGTTGAGGGACCCAGGGAGCTCCTTTTCTCTTCAGAGAGGAGGAGGATGAGAGGTGACTTAATCGAGGTTTATAAGACGATGAGAGGGATAGATGGAGTGGATGTTCAGAGACTATTTCCTTGGGTGGATGCAGCTGTTACTAGAGGGCATAACTGTAAGGCTCATGGTGGGAGATACAGGAGGGATGTCCGAGGGAGATTCTTTACTCAGAGAGTGGTTGGGGTGTGGAATACACTGCCTGCTGTGATAGCGGAGTCGGACACTTTGGGAACTTTCAAGCGGTTATTGGATAAGCACATGGAGCACACCAGAATGATAGGGTGTGGGATAGCTTGATCTTAGGTTCGGACAAAGCTCGGCACAACATTGAGGGCCGAAGGGCCTGTACTGTGCTGTTCTATGTTCTGTGCACCCTTTATCTTTCCCCAGGTTCCTTTTCAAGCACTGATCCGATTGCCTTTAAAAGGTGGCAGTTGAAGCTGCCTTTTAGTTAACACGTTGCAAATTCCAAACACTCCTGTATCTCCTGTGGTCGTATCCCACACCCCACATCTAGCTTCTTCCTTATCGTGCAAATTCTAAAAAATTGTCCTCCTTACACATCCATGTTCTCCAATTTGAATGTTCCTAACTAGGCGTGTCACTGAGGGCAAATACTCTTAACAGATTAACCTCAAACTCAGCTGGATCTCTGCGTTCGAACCAACTCTCCAATGTTCTAACTGTGTGAGGAGTTGTGGGTTTGAAACAAAAAAGGAAAAAGATGTGGTTTGCAGATGAAGATTTAAACTTACAACAACAGGTTTATTGAAGAAGCTTTGGACTGTCCAGAATATAAACTGAAAATAGCAGCTTGTGGCAACACCCTAATGACATCACCACCAAATCATACAATCAGGAACATGCGATCCTGTTAAATATACCAGACTTACTGAGTGAGCTTTTTTGAACCTTTGCTCACTCTGGATTATCTCTCTGCCAGTTTTGGAAAGCAGTCTGTGTTATTAGTTGCAATAGTTTGGGAAGTTTCTGATCTGAGTGAGAGATGACTATTCGAGCAGGAGCCGTGCGAGTGAACCATGCTTCTGTTTCCATAGAAACCGTTGGTGCGCCTGAGGGGAGGAGCGACGGTTGGAGAGGGCAGAGTGGAAGTGATGAAGAATGGCCAGTGGGGAACAGTGTGTGATGATCGCTGGAGTCTCCAGGCAGCCAGTGTCGTCTGCCGTGAACTGGGCTTTGGCACGGCAACGGAAGCTTTAGCTGGAGCGAGGATGGGCAAAGGTCAGATATTTACCGCACCCGTGACTCTGCCCCAAAGCCTGAGCCCCTCGCTGACCCCCTTCCCCAGCTCCTTCGGGACCCTCTTCCCCATCCCCTCGCTGACACCCTTCCCCCCATTCCCCTCCCAGACACCCTTCCCCAGCTCCTTCGGGACCCTCTTCCCCATCCCCTCGCTGACACCCTTCCCCCCATTCCCCTCCCAGACACCCTTCCCCAGCTCCTTCGGGACCCTCTTCCCCATCCCCTCGCTGACACCCTTCCCCCCATTCCCCTCCCAGACACCCTTCCCCAGCTCCTTCGGGACCCTCTTCCCCATCCCCTCGCTGACACCCTTCCCCCATTCCCCTCCCTGACACTCTTCCTTACACCCTTTCCCATCTCATTCCGGACCCTCTTCCCCATTTCCTCTCTGACACACTTCCCCCAGTCTTGTCCCAGACACCCTTCCTTACCCCCCACCCCCCGGCCTCCTGGATACCCTCCCCCACCCCCATTCCAGACCCTCTTCCCCATCCCCTCGCTGACATACTCCCCCATTCCCCTCCCGGACACCCTCACTCTCCCATCAGCCTGACACCCTCCCCACCCCTCACTCTCCCGGAACCTGGACCCCTTTCCCCATCCCCTCAGTGACACCCTCACTCTCCTGGAATATTGACCCCGTCACTCTCCCGGAATCCTGACTCTCTCTCCCCCCCTGCCCCCCGAGTGAACCCTGAGATTTCCGCTGAAAGACACCCAGCCAGTGAAGGCCTTTTTCCAAGGGGAGTCCTTGTGGCAATGTAGAAATACAGCAGCTGGTTTATTCCAGGTTGTGGGGAGTTCTCCCTGGATCCTCTCTCAACCCACATCGCTGAGACACAAAACCCCCCATAAATACTTTACTCTCTGTGGGATCTTGCTATGCACTAATTGGTGCTGTCACCTTCCCCACAGTACATCAGTGAACACACGACTGTAATGGGAGACAGGTCCTCAATTTAAATACCAACCTTCGAAAGATGGCCACTGTGATAACTCTGTCTTTGTGTGTCTCTCTCTTTCTCTCTCTCTCTGTCTCCCTCTGTCAATCTCTCTTTCTCTCTGTCTTTCTCTCTCTGTCTCTCTCTCTCTCTCCATTTCTGTGTGTGTGTGTGTGTGTGTGTGTGTGTGTGTGTGTGTTTCTCTCTCTCTCTTTCTCTATCAGTCTCTGTCTCTTTGTCACTGCCTCCCCGTCTCTGTCTCTCCCCGCCTCTGTCTCCTCCGTCTCTCTTTCTCTCTCCCCCCATCGCGCTCTCTCGGAATCCCTCCCCCTCTCTCGAAATCCCCCCTCTCTCGGAATCCCCCCCTCTCTAAATCCCCCCCTCTCTGAATCTCCTCCCTATCTCCATCTCTCCCCCCCTCCCTATCTCCGTCTCTCCCCCACCTCCCTATCTCCATCTCTCCCGCCCTCCCTATCTCTGTCTCTCCCCCTCCTCCCTATCTCTGTCTCTCCCCCTCCTCCCTATCTCTGTCTCTCCCCCTCCTCCCTATCTCTGTCTCTCCCCCTCCTCCCTATCTCTGTCTCTCCCCCTCCTCCCTATCTCTGTCTCTCCCCCTCCTCCCTATCTCTGTCTCTCCCCCTCCTCCCTATCTCTGTCTCTCCCCCCCTCCCTATCTCCGTCTCTCCCCCACCTCCCTATCTCCATCTCTCCCCCCCTCCCTATCCCTGTCTCTCCCCGCCCTCCCTATCTCTGTCTCTCCCCCTCCTCCCTATCTCTGTCTCTCCCCCTCCTCCCTATCTCTGTCTCTCCCCCTCCTCCCTATCTCCATCTCTCCCGCCCTCCCTATCTCTGTCTCTCCCCCTCCTCCCTATCTCTGTCTCTCCCCCTCCTCCCTATCTCTGTCTCTCCCCTTCCTCCCTATCTCTGTCTCTCCCCCTCCTCCCTATCTCTGTCTCTCCCCCCCTCCCTATCTCTGTCTCTCCCCCCCCTCCCTATCTCTGTCTCTCCCCCCGCCTCCCTATCTCTGTCTCTCCCCCCCTCCCTATCTCTGTCTCTCCCCCCCGCCCCTGTCTCTGTCTCTCCCCCCTCCCTATCTCTGTCTCCCCGCCCCTCTCTCACTATTCAGAGAATTGATGTGTTTTTAATTCTTCCTGCCAAAGTGGTCAATTTCCTATTTCTCCACATTATTCTCCATTGGAGAGATCTTTGGCCCACTCACTCAATCCACCTGTATCTTGCTGGAGCCTCCTTATGTCATTAGCAAATTTGGCATCCTTCATTGATATAAACTGTGAAGAGTGAGGCTCCAGTACCAATCCCTGCTGCACACCACTGTCACATCTTGCCAACCTGAAAGCGACCTATTTATGCATACTCTCTGTTTCCTGTTTGCCAATCTCCTGGACTTGCCAATGTGTAACCCCAGAAACGACCAGCTTTTATTTTCCGCAATAACCTTTGATGTGGCACCTTAACAGATGCCTTCTGTTCACCCACCTCGCCCAGATTCCCAGTGGATGGTTGGGGAAGAGGTGATTGGGAGCATCCTTTGACATGAGTAGGCGTTGCAGCAATGTCTTCAGGCCAGAGTCTGTCTTCCTGTTCTCTATTTAAACCCTCGCTTGTCCCCCTCCCACAGGAATTGGTTTGACCCACATGAATGAGGTGTCGTGCACGGGCTTTGAGAGGTCCATCGTTGAGTGCAAGTTTAACCAGGACAACCTGTGTAATCATGATGAGGATGCAGCAGTCCGGTGCAACATTCCCGCCATGGGCTTCGACAAGGAAGTGAGTTCAAACCTGTTCGTCAACCATTCCGACCCCCTGCAACAACTCGGACACAATGTGGCAAAACACCCCCCAGTGTTTGACTGGAGTGTTAGAAAATTCCTGACCCTCCGAGTGAGAGGCTTTGAGGAGGAGTTGGAATGAGGGAAGTGGGAGAGAGGTTCAGGGAGAGAATTCCAGAGCTTGGAGTTGAGGAGGCTGAATGGAAACTGTCACTTGGATATCGAACAGGCTCTCGCTGTGCATCATTCAGGGGCAGTGGGAGGTGGTGACATCGTGGCACTGTCACTGGACTTGTAATCCAGAGACCCAGGGTAATGCCCTGGGGACCCGGGTTCGAATCCCACTACAGCAGGTGATAAAATTTGAATTCAATAAATATCTGGAATGAAGAATCTACTGCTAACTATGAAACAATTGCTGATTGTTGGAAAAGCCCATCTGGTTCACTATGTCCCTTTAGGGAAGGAAATCTGCCATTCTTAGCTATCTGGCTCACATGTGATTCCACAGCCACAGCCCTCCAAGGGCAGCTAGGGATGGGCAATAAATGCTGGCCAGTCAGTGATGCCCGTGTCCCTTGAAAGAATAAAGAATAAACTGGAAGCTATAGTGAAGGTTAGGGTTAGTGTTGAGTGTGAAACAGGGCAGTGATTAAATAACTCCGAGAATTCTCTGTATGTTGGTGAACTTTGACGAGTCCGAGAATACTCACCAGCTCACACCCAACCCTCTGTCACCTCGAAGCAGAGTCATGTCACAGGGACAGGATCACCTCGAGGTTCCCTCCAACTCACTCACCATCCTGACTTTGAAATGTATCGCTGTTTGCTCACTGTCGCTGGGTCAAAATCCTGGAACTCCCTCCTGAACAGCACTGTGGGTGTACCTACACCACATGGGCTGCAGCGGGTTCGAGAAGGCAGTTCACCACTACTCAAGGAATGCCCCATCCTGAGGCCAAGTTCAATCAAAGCCTGGAAGAAAGGACGATGACAGGAGTATTGTGTGCTCTCCTGGTGTCCTTATTCAGGGAATTTCACAGTCACTTCATTGCGGTGTTAACGTAGGTCTTACTCGTGACCCATAAATAAAAAAACTTTTTGAAAAAAACTTTATCTGAGGAAGGATGCCCTTGGCACAGAGGGAGTGCAGTGAAGGTTGACCAGACTGAGATGGCAGCTCTGTCATGTGAAGAGAGACTAAGTCAGTTCGGGTGATATTCACTGGAGTTTGGAAGAATGAGAGGGGATTGTAAAATTCAAACAGGGTTAGACAGGGTAGATTCAGAAAGAATGTTCCCCATGGTGGAGGGATCCAGGGAACTGGGGGTCAGAGTTTGAGGGTGAGGGGTAAACCTCTTAGGACTGGAGGTAAGAGGGTGGTGATTGTGTGGAATTCACTTCCACAGAAAGGAGCTGAGGCCAAAATGTTGTGTAATTTCAAGAAATGAATCGAGCTCTTGGGACTGAACATAAGAACATAAGAAATAGGAGCAGGAGTAGGCCATCTAGCCCTTCGAGCCTGAAGGGAAAGGGGAGGAAATCAGGATACTGAATTGGATGATCAACCATGATCAAAACGAATGGTGAAGCAGTCTTGAAGGGCCGAATGGCCTCCTCCCCCTACTCCCAGATTCTATGAGTACTGTGGGGAAATGTTGTACAGATGACGTTGGATTGATGTCTTGCCAATGTTGATGGTGATGGCCAGGTGCTGTCTAAAACTCTTGCTCTGTGTCCTTGAACTGCCCTCCCCACAGATCCGCCTGGTTGGAGGGCGTACGCCATTTGAAGGCCGTGTGGAAGTACTGGTGAAGAAGAACGGGAGCCTGCGGTGGGGAACTATCTGCAACAGCAACTGGGGTCTGACGGAAGCTATGGTGGTGTGCAGACAGCTGGGCCTGGGCTTTGCAGACCATGCAGTTCAGGTACGAGTCACCACCTTCCTTAGCATCTAACTGATGATATCTGTGTGAGGGCCAGGCCGCAAAGTCAGCAATTAGATCCATATACTGCTCGGAATGAGAGCTGTGACCAGATCTCGGTTTGACCACTCTTGGAATATTGTGCACACGTCAGCTCCCCCAATTTAGAATCATAGAAACCCTACAGGGCAGAAAGAGGCCCTCCGGCCCATCGAGTCTGCATCCTACCCAGGCCCAACCCCTATATCCTGACATGTTATCCCCACTAATCCCTCTAACTAAACATCCCTGGACACTAAGAGGCAATTTCTTAGCACGGCCAATCAACCTAACCCACACGTCTTTGGAGTGTGGGAGGAAGCCGGAGCACCTGGAGGAAACCCACGCAGACACGAGGAGAACGTGCAAACTCCACACAGACAGTGGCCCGAGCCGGGAATCGAACCCGGGACCCTGGAGCTGTGAAGCAGCAGTGCTAATTACCGTGCCGCCCCCATTTATTTCTAGAATTTCAGCGTGCTGGAAAAGGTGGGGTAAATGGGGTCTGAAGGACGCTGGTCAGAACTCTTCAGTTCTGGAAGACTTGTGACCAGGAGGTGAACAGGCCGTGTCTTTTTGGTCGGGGGCTTGTGGGAGGATTGGGGGGTGCGGGGGAGAGAGGGTCAACTCAAACGTCATATCAGAGTTTATTTAGCTACAAAGGAGCTTGGTTTGGTGGACGTAAAGCAAACCTTTCTGATTGTGGGGAGATGGAAATAATGGATAGTCACTGATAAATCCAAAGGAAACTCAGGAGAGATGCTTTTACCAGATGGTAATATGACTTGTTAAAGGTTGGGTCGGATACTTCAAGGTGTTCCGTGAAGCTGGCCTGACCTGTAATGTTTGACATTGGATCTACCTGGGACGAATATGGGAGGTTCCACTCCCAGTGTCATTCAACTGAACCATGAGGAGCTTTCATGAAAAACAAAGTTTAATTAAGAATATTGTTGACGTGTGCAGTAAGACACTTAGCAAGAACTTCTAACAATTACAAACAAGAAACGCAACAACCATGGTAACGTATAATTCTTAAGGAAATATCTCTAATGTGTCCCAACCAAAGTCAACATCCAATACACAAAACTCTCGAAATAAACACAGTACAGCACAGGTTAATGCCCACTTGTTACAGGAATCCAGCCTCCTTGGTTTAATGCTGAAAATCCCTTGTGAAGAAGCTCAGAAGAGGTTGTAATCGAATCTGTTTCCCAAAAAGCAGCTTCTTAAAGAGAAGAACAGGGAGGGAGAGAGAGAGACTGCCTCTTTGCTTGCTGCTAAACTGCTTCCAAACACACTCCCCAAAACTAAATTCAAAGCCCAAAGGGAAAAAAGCCTGATCACCTGACTGCCACAGCTCAGCTCCAGCCCCAGTGACATCATTGAAGCTGAAAACTGCATGATTGACAAAAACACTTTCTTAAAGGTTCACTCACATCACAAACTGTTGAACACACGGCCACAGTGAGTGATGGATTAGTGTACAAAGCTTCAAGTACCCAGCATCGAGCTACAGTCAATTGCACAACTGACCTGTCAGCAATGTTCCCCGAATATTCCATTTTCATGATTTGATTTTCAACCTGGAATCAACTCTTTCTTCTGGGTCCAATCCAGAAGTTTCGATCTGAGAGGGAGTGAATGGAGAATGGGAGGGGTGTGGGCTGAGGCTGAGGGCTGGAGGGAATGAGGCCAGTCAGAGGTGTTCCCTGTGACCACGGAATGTGGGATGTGGGAATGCGGGAACAGAAGGAGGGAGGGAATGAGGGCAGTCCGAGGAGACAGCTGGACCCAGCGTTGGAACAAAGGTTAGGGTTAGCCTTTTCTCCATGATGGGGGAATGGGTAACTGTGGGATAAGATGTGGGATTTGGGTATTTGAGGAGATTGTTCGTTAACTCCAGTCAGCCCAGCTCAGCTTGTCAGGGTTCTCCCTTTGACTGACCTTTTGGGATTTTTCCTCAGGAGACTTGGTTCTGGCAAGGTGATCCAAGCGCGGATGAAGTGATTATGAGTGGTGTGAAATGTTCGGGCACTGAGATGTCCCTTTTCCAGTGCCTTCATCATGGGGAAGAGCTTCATTGCCCTAACAAAGGGGGACAGTTTGCTGCTGGGATCTCCTGTACTGATGGTAAGCCCCTTTCCTGTTTCAGCTGGGCTCTAAATGCCCGAGAGAGAGAGAGAGGGCAATAATGGAACATCGCTCACAATCTCAGGCCATAATAGAGCACTTGACTCAACGAAATGAGTGTGTAACCACGTGCAAAGTGCTTATTCTCAGCCCCCTCCCAGCCAAACACAGCACTGGACATTGTCCGAGTGGAAATTATTGACCAGGACACTGCGAGGACGAGCCTGCCTTTGTATAAAGTTGTGCGATGGGAGCTTGGTTCCGATAAATACTGTGAACTATTAGAAATGTATCCATCTCCAAGGGTTGGGAGCGTCTGGTGAACTCTAACCCAACCTTCTGTCTGTTTCTAGTTGCTTCTGATCTGGTTCTGAACCCCCGTGTGGTTGGAGAGACCGCTTACTTGGAGAATCGGCCCCTGTCCATGCTTTCTTGTGCTATGGAGGAGAACTGTTTGAGCAGCTCAGCCGTTGGACTGGCGCCTCTCACCAACTATCGTCGCCTGCTGAGATTCTCTTCGCAAATCCACAACAACGGGGAGGCGGACTTCAGGCCCAAGGCTGGTCGCCATGAGTGGATCTGGCATGAGTGTCACAGGTACTTGCATTGTTCCCTCATATCTCTCTGCTTTACGGCATCCCTGCACAGGCATGATGGGCCAAATGGCCTCTTCCTGTGCTTTCTTGTTTTGTCATTCCACATGTCCTCTGACATGACTGAGCGAGACACTCAGTTCCATCAACCCACCATGGACAAGTCAAGTAAGAATGAAGTCGAACCATTCATGTCAACCCTGCAAAGTTCTCCTTACTAACATCTGGGAGCTAGTGCCAAAATTGGGAGAGCTGTCTCACACACTAATCAAGCAATAGTCTGACAGAGTCACACTCACAGAATCATACCTTACAGATAACACCCCAGACACCCCCATTACCATCCCTGGATATTCCTGTCCCATATCCAGGAGCGAGTTTCCCTGGGAGTCCTCAACATCGACTCTGGACTCCATGAAGACTCAGGGTAAACCTGGGCCCGGAAGCTTGCTGCTGCTTACCATGTCACTGTGCCCGATCAGCTGATAAATGTTGAACACCACTTGGAGGAAGGATTGAGAGCAGCAAGGGTGCAGAATATACTCTGGGTGAGGCGATGCCAGTGTCCACAACCAAGAGTGGCTCAGTCGCAGTACCACAGACTGAACTGACCAGGCCCTCATGGAAAGAGCTGCAAAACTGGGACTGCAACAGGTGGTGAAGGAACCAACAAGAGGGAAAAACTGACAAGGCCTTATCCTTACCAGCCTGCCGGCTGCAGATGACCAGACCGTGGCGGTATCGGTAAGAGTGACCAATGCACAGGCCACAGTCTTCACATTGAGAATACCCTCCATTGTATGGGGCACTATCACCGTGCCAAATGGGACAACTTACAACTGGGCATCCATGAGGCGCTGTGGGCCCTCAACAGCAGAGATTCCTGTTTGCTGCTGATGTATCAGATTGCAGAGTCAGTCTAGCTGCTGTGCTGATGGGGCTTCAAATGGGGGAAGATTGGGAGGGTGGGTACCAGAAGAGGTTTTGGGAAGCAGGCAGTACGTCACATCTCTACCCCGAGCCAGGTTCGGATCCCACTCCAAGATTTGACAGTGATGGCAAGTGTGTTGACAGTGCCAATCTGGTAGTTCTTCCAGCAATGGTGGTCAGCTATGCATGATGTGGAATGGCACCCCCACCAAGCTACAGCCTCCAGTGACAGACTCGTAACTTCGGATCATAGAATAGAACCATAGAATCCCGACAGTGCAGAAAGAGCTTATTCAGCCCATCAAGTCTGCACCAGCACATCGACAGAGTACCTTACCCAGGCCCTATCCCCATAACCCCACAAATTTACCCCGCTAATCCCCTCATCTTGGGACACTTCGCAGCAATTTAGCATGGCCAATCCACTTAAACTGTTCAGTTTTGGAGTATGGGAGGAAACCGGAGGAAACCCGCGCAGACACGGGGAGAACGTGCAAACTCCACACAGACAGTGACCCAAGCCAGGCATCGAACCCGGGTCCCTGGCGTTGTGAGGCAGCAGTGCTAACCCACTGTGCCCCCGTGTCGCTTAATGTTCGAGGAGAAAACAAGCTACAGCAACAGACATAACGGTGTCCCTCATCTGCACCACGTGTCTTCAGCAGTCAGGGAGGAGCGTTCCAAATGTAATATTAGCAAGGGGTTGTTCGAGAAGTGGATGTGAGTAGATGCAGACTTCACTGGAGGTGTGCGTTAGAATCTGCAGGTGGTTCTCTCGGGGCTTTTAGAAGGAGGTTAACCACATGGGAGTGAAAGCAGCTTTTAAGGTGCTCCTTCACCATACCCAGGGCCCAGGTCAGTCAAAGCTCGGTTTGATTTGCCTCGGAGATGACTGGCTCCTACCACCAGGTGGCACTGCTGGCCACCGGAAAGGAAGAGATTTGATTGGCAGAGCAAAGCCACCCTCTGCTGACGACAAACTCACATTACACCCTGGAGATCCGAGCTGGAATTCTCCCATCCCACCTGCCACTGGAATTTCACCGGCTGCATCACGGACAATGTGAATCCCCATTGACAGTCGGGTAGGAATTCCCGGCTTTTAGACCAGCGTGGTCGGAGAATTATAGAGTCATAGAGGTTTACAGCATGGAAACAGGCCCTTCGGCCCGACTTGTCCATGCCACCCTTATTTTTTTAAAACCCCTAAGCTAATCTCAATTGTCCACGTTTAGCCCATGTCCTTGCATACCCATCGTACCCATCTAACTGTCGAAATGCTTTTTAAAAGATAAAATTGTACCCGCCTCTACTCCTACCTCTGGCAGCTTGTTCCAGACACTCACCACCCTCTGTGTGAAAAAATTGCCCCCCTGGACACTTGTGTATCTCTCCCCTCTCACCTTAAACCTGTGCCCTCTAGTTTTAGACTCCCCTACCTTTGGGAAAAGATATTAACGATCGAGCTGATCTGTGCCCCTGATTATTTTATAGACCTCTATAAGATCAGCCCTCAGCCTCCTACGCTCCAGAGAAAAGACTCCCAGTTTATTCAGCCTCTCCTTATAACTCAAACCATCAAGTCCCAAAGCATCCCCAGTAAATCTTTTCTGAACTCTTTCTAGTCTAATAATATCGTTTCTATAATATTTTACAATACTTTATATAATTCTGTCCTCAGTCTCCAAATCTAAATCTCCAAATCTGACAGCCAAGTTCCGCACACATGCGGACAGCCTTAACCGGGATCTTGGGTTCATGTCACACTATCTGTCACCCCCACGACTTGTCTGGGCTTGCAAAACCTCACTAACTGTCCCAGCTGGAGACAATACACATCTCTTTAACCTGTGCTTAACCCTCTCTCCACTCACATTGTCTGTACCTGTAAAGACTTAATTACCCGTTAAGATTGGCATTCCAACCATTACCTTGGAATGGAGTTTGTGTCTGTAAATGCCCTGTTTGTGAAACAAATCCTGCACTCACCTGATGAAGGGGCAGTGCTCCAAAAGCTTGTGTTGCCAAATAAACCTGTTGGACTTTAACCTGGTGTTGCGAAACATCTTATTGTGCCCACCCAAGTTCAACATAGGCATCTCCGCGTCCGAATCTAAAGACAAGGACTTGTGTCCACAGATCCCACCTGCCTTGAATCATTTCAGTGTCTGCACCTTCATAACTGGAGAGTGGTTCATGTCAGGGGGAGAGTGCGGAGGATCAGTGATATCAACAAACCAAAGCCTCGGGAGTGATTTAACTCCAATCACAACCTCTGCATGTCTCAAAATGCAGCATTATATGTTAGCCAAGTGCAGTCACTGTTGGGACAAGACCTTGTAGCACAGTGGCTTTGTGTGCCAAACTCTGAGCCAGAATCTCTGGCTCTGAGTCCCACCTCAGGACTTGAGGGCCAGTGAAGGTAAGAACATAAAAACATAAGAAATAGGAGCAGGAGTAGGCCATCTAGCCCTTCGAGCCTGCCCCGCCATTCAATAAGATCATGGCTGATCTGTCGTGGCTCAGTTCCACCTTCCCGCCCTCTCCCCATAACCCTTAATCCCCTAGCCTATCAAAAAGCTATCAACCCGCGTCTTAAATATATTTGGCGAGGTAGTCTCCACCACTTCAACGGGCAGAGAATTCCAGAGATTCACCACCCTTTGAGTGAAGAAGTTCCTCCTCAACTCCGTTCTAAACCGCCCCCCCTTTATCTTGAGGCTGTGCCTCCTAGTCCTACTGTCCTTTCTGAGCGGGAAGAGCCTCTCCACCTCTATCCTATCCATCCCATTCATCATCTTATATGTCTCAATGAGATCGCCCCTCATTCTTCTAAACTCTAACGAGTACAAGCCTCGTTTATTCAGCCTCTCCTCACAGTTCAACCCCCTCAATTCTGATATCAGCCTAGTGAACCTCCTCTGCTCTCCCTCCAAGGCCAAAATATCCTTGCGTAAGTGCGGCGACCAAAACTGCACACAGTACTCCAGCTGTGGCCTCACCAGTGCCCAGTACAGTTGCAGCAAGACCTCCCTACTTTTATATTCAACCTCAAGGTGTGTCTGTAATGTGGTCAAACAGACTGAGTATCGACCTGCAAATCCTTCCAGTGCTCTGGCAGTGGCTGGAACAAGACAGAGTTCTAATTATGTGTGTTCCCATCAGGAACCTTGATCATAACGACCGATAGCTGTGTGTAACAGTGCCTGCTGCCACAGCAACTCTGTAATCGACCGTCACTGCTGTAATGTGGGAATTGCAGGAGCCTGTTGGTGCACAACAAGATCCGAGATTGTGACCAGGCTAAGTGGGTGTTGTAGGTTGAGGATTAAATGGGATGGCATAGTGGCACGGTGGTTCGCACTGCTGCCTCACAGCGCCAGGGTCCAGGTTCGATTCTGGTTTTGGGTGACTGACTGTGTAGAGTTTGCATATTCTCCCAATGTCTGCGTGGGTTTCTCCCTCTGGGCTTCCTTCCTCCTTCCTTCCTTTTCCTCCCACAGCTCAAAGATGAGCAGGATAGGTGGATTGGCCATGCTAAGTTGACCCTTAGTGTCAGGGGGATTAGCAGGGTAACTGCATGGGGTTACGGGAATAGGGCCTGTGTGGGATTGTACTTGATGCAGACTTGATGGGCCGAATGGCCTCCTTCTGTCCTATCAGGATTCTAACTCTTGGTCCTCGATATCAGGGCGATCTTTCCTGCTGTTCTTGGCAAGTGTGCTAGGGGATCCTGGAGTTGATGGGGCAGGTGGTGCCTCGGTCAGTGTCTGACCAAATATCGTACACGTTCATCCTCTGAGACAATCTGCACCTTGAGGAGGTGACTGATAACACATGGGGAAATGTGGCTGCTGTAGTGAGCAGCTGGACAACAGACAGATGTGAATGCTTGTCATGATGGTTAGTATCTCAGACCGTGCTGCACTCCCTCGGTAACACACTGAGCTCTCAGTGAGTGGGAGAGAGATGTGGATGGGCTGGGAGGGGGCTCGTGTGGACCAGGCTGGTTGGTTGGAGGCTCCTGTCGATGCGAATGATGTCCTGTTCAGGATGATTGAAGGGTTAATCCGATCTACCTTATGGAGCCCTGGTGTGCAGAGAGGTACGTCAAAGTGAAATAAATGAGTGCAATTACTTTATAAGCAATTATCATCCAAAAAAAGATCAGATTTGCAAGGTGAGTTGACAGATATTTAGCCAAATTGGAAGGTGCTGGAAGAGGCAGGCTTATAGGTCTTAACACAACTGGAGGAAGAGGGATAGTGAGTTTGTAATGTTGGTTCAGACAGTGAGGTCATGGTGCAAATTCAGACTGAGATTTAGGATTGATTTAAGGCAATTCTTCGTCAATGAAGTGTGAAGATTGTTGGGATACTCAATCGTGGAGACATACTGTGTCGAGGTGAAGATGTTGAAATCATTGAGGAATCATATGGATCAGCAGGGGGTGGCACGGTGGCACAGTGGTTTGGACTACTGCCTCACAGTGCTCGGGACCCGGGTTCAATTCCCTGCTTGGGTCACTGTCAGTGTGGAGTCTGCATGTTCTCCCCATGTCTGTGTGGGTTTCCTCTGGGTGCTCCGGTTTCCTCCCACGGTCCAAAGACGTGCGGGTTAGGTTGATTGGCCGTGCTAAATTGCCCCTGTGTGTCCCAAGCTGTGAGGTTAGTAAGAGGCGATCTGACCCTGTACGGGAATGACGGTGAAAACACTTCAGAAAAACAATTGCTGGAATTTTACAACCTCCCTCAGGCGAGATTTGTAAAATCCTGCCCGAGGCCAAGGAGAATTCCATTCTGTAAACCGGAATCGGGACGAGTGAGGCATTAAAATTCCAGCCAAACTTCCCGACTCCTGGGTGAAAGCTGCAGCCGGCAATGACTGCTCCATGTTAATCTTTCAATGCTACACTTCCTTCAGCAAAGCTGCTTTAGCCTCTTGCCTCCTTTCCCCACCATTGAGGGAATTATTAATGAGGTTGGTGTGCCGGAGGGAAATCGAGGATGTGAAGGGTGAGGTCCTGTCGAAATGGAGATGGCTGACTGCTGCTTATTCTGTTCGATCTGTAGGCACTACCACAGCATGGAGGTGTTTACAACTTACGACCTGCTGATGCTGAATGGAACCAGAGTTGCTGAGGGACACAAGGCCAGTTTCTGTCTGGAGGACACAGAGTGTGATTCAGGTAAGATTACCCGTTCCCCGCACCTTACCCATTGCCCGCTCCTTACCCGTTCCCCGTGCCTTACCCATTGCCCACTCCTTACCCGTTCCCCGCGCCTTACCCATTGCCCGCTCCTTACCCGTTCCCCGTGCCTTACCCATTGCCCGCTCCTTACCCGTTCCCCGTGCCTTACCCATTGCCCACTCCTTACCCGTTCCCCGTGCCTTACCCATTGCCCGCTCCTTACCCGTTCCCCGTGCCTTACCCATTGCCCACTCCTTACCCGTTCCCCGTGCCTTACCCGTTGCCCGCTCCTTACCCGTTCCCCGTGCCTTACCCGTTGCCCGCTCCTTACCCGTTCCCCGCGCGTTACCTGTTCCTGGAGCACAAAGAAAGACTTGAAATGATGCCGTGCCTTCCGTCACCTCAGCATGTCCCAGAGTGCCTCACGTTGGTGATAAGCAGAATTAGCGTACGGTGAGCTCCCACAGACATCTGTTTTTGCCTGTCGATTGAGGGTGAGGTATTGGCCTGGTCTCCAGTTTAGAGACCGTGTTACATCGAATCACAGAATCCTACAGTGCAGAAGGCCATTCGGCCCATTGCGTCTGCACCGACCACAATCCTACCCGGGCCCTCTCCCCATTACCCCATGCATCTAACCGCTGGTCCCCCAGACACTAAGGGGCAATTTAGCACGGCCAATCCACCTAACCCTCACACTTTTGAGTGGAAATTCACAGGAGCACCCGGAGGAAACCCACGCAGACACGAGGAGAATGTGAAGACTCCACACAGACAGTGACCCAAGCCGGGAACTGAATGTGAGTCCCTGGTGCTGTCATGGGATGGACTCTCAGAATCCCCACAGTGCTCAAGGAGGCCATTCGGCCCATCGAGTCTGCGCCGACCAATTCCGACCCAGGCTCTATTCCCGTAACCCCATGCATTTACCCTAGCTCGTCCCCCGACACTAGTGTCAATTTAGCATGGCCAATCAACCTAACCCGCACATCTTTGGACTGTGGGAGGAAACCGGAGCACCCGGAGGAAACCCACACAGACTCGGGGAGAATGTGCAGACTCCACACGGACAGTGACCCAAGCGGGGAATCGAACCCGGATCCCTGGCGCAGTCAGGCAGCAGTGTGCTGCAATTCACAAAATTGTTTGAGAGAGCCATGGTTTGACGCTTGTCCAAAAAAATGGCACCTCTGACAGTGTCGCACTGCCTCCATGGTAAGCTGGTGATTTAGCCAAGACATTTTGTGTTCGGGTTTCTGGAGTGGAACCTGAACTCAGAACTTTGTGAGTTTGAGAGCAAGGAGCTGTGACTCGTGACTGCACTCCAGTGGTACATCACTGGCTGGAGTGCTTTGGAACAAGCTGAGGATGTGTGAATGCAACTCCAGAACTTTCCCGATAACACAGGAACAGGAAGTTAAAGTCCAACAGGTTTATTTGGTATCACGAGCTTTAGGAGTGCTGCTCCTTCCTCAGGTGAATGGAGAGGTCGGTCCATTAGCACAGCATGTACAGACAGAGATACAATTGCAAGATAATAATTTGCCTTAACAGGTATCAAGTCTTTATGGGTACAGATAGTGTGAGTCGAGAAAGGGATAATCACAAGTTAAAGAGGTGTGAATTGCCTCAAGCAAGGACAGTTTGTAGGATTTTGCAAGCCCAGATTAAATGGTGGGGTTACATGTGGTGTGACATGGACCCAAGATCCCAGTTGACGCCATCCTCATGGGCAAAGACTTGATTACCTGTAAAGACTCACATTCCAATCATTATCTTGCAATTGCGTCTGTGTCTATATCTGCCCTGTTTGTGAAGCCTTCCTCTCCACTCACCTGACGAAGGGGCAGCGCTCCGAAAGCTCGTGATTTCAGATAAACCTGGTGTTGAGACACTCCTTACTGGGCCCACCCAAGTCCAACACCAGCACCTCCACATCTTAACACAGGAACATCTGCATTTCAGAGGAAAAGAAGAACTACCAGTGTGACAACTTTGGGGAACAGGGGATAACAGGCGGTTGCTGGGATACCTACCGACATGACATCGACTGCCAGTGGATTGACATCACTGACGTCTCTCCAGGGGAGTACATTCTTCAGGTAAGCACAGTGATTTCTCCAGGTCTCTGAACAGTGAGATCGACCCAATCTGACTAAGAAAAACAAAGCCATTCTTTATAGATTGCACCTTTGGCAATGTTTGGATTCCCCCTCGAACTTCATAAAACCAAATAGGAGCAGGCTCTGAGGCCATTCAGCCCTTTGAGACTGTTCTGCATGACAGTCAGTCAAGTCCCTTCACATGTGGTCCTGTCATGTTGCCACACGGCAGTCAGTTTGTCACACAACAAGATCCCACTGACGGCAAGGTGGTGACGTTTCAGCTGTATTGACCAGGGGAGAACTCTTCATCTTCTCTTGGAGCAGGGAGAGAAGGTGTTGGGGTTCAGGAAAGGCTGGAGACGGGCAGATGGAGAAAAGGTGCTCCCAGCCGCTGGAGAGAGCTGAACGAGACATTCACCAGTGTAAGAACTATCACCAATAAAGATCTTCCCCCAGGATATGGAACTCACAACCACAGCACATAGTCCAGATGTCCTTCAAGGAGCTGGATAACCACACGAGGGAGAAAGAAAGAGAAGGATGTGATGATTTGGTTAGCTGACACTGAGTGAATGAAGCCTGGTGTGGAACAGAAACACTCACATTTACCAGTCAGGCCGAATGGCCTGTTAATGTGATACAAGTGTCCTTGAAGTTGGCTGTTTAAACCATCTGCAGTGTGGTGTAATTGGCAGATAAGGAAGAGAGTTCAATGTAATGGAGAGGCTGCAGGACATTAGAGATGATTGAGGTGTGGAAGGAAGCTGGTTGTATTAATCTCAGCACACACCCTTCCTCAGTGTCCTTCAGAGATGTTCCATTATGTTCTGTTCTTTAAAGTTTTCAGTTTATTTATTAGTGCCACAAGTTGGCTTACGTTAACACTGCAGTGAAGTTACTCTGGCGCCTGTTTGGGTACACTGAGGGAGAATTTAACATGGTCAATCCACCTAACAGCACGTCTTTCCGACTGTGGGAGGAAACCGGAGCACCCGGAGGAAACCCACGCAGACACATGGGGAGAACGTGCAAACTCCACACAGACAGGAACGCAAGCCGGGAATCAAACCTGGGTCCCCGGTGCTGTGAGGCAGCAGTGCTCACCACTGTACCATCATACCGCCACGTCCCTCTGACAAGGCGAGATCACATTGAGAGGGTGTGGGAATGATACCGGGGTTCTGAGAGAGTGAGGGGGGCTGTTCTTCTTGGAGCACAGGAGCTTTAATATCTGTTCAGAATGATGGGGGGTGTTTTGATCGAGTTAATGAGGAAATATTTTCGCGGATGGGATGATCAGAAACCAGGGATTACAGATCACTGGAACGGGGGAGGGAACGGCCAAGGGATATTATCACTTGACTATTCATCCAGAAACTCTGCTAATGTTCAGAAGACCCGGGTTCAAATCCCACCACGTCACCTGGTGGAATTTGAATTCAATAAAAAAACTTTGGAATTAAGGATCTACTGATGACCATGAAACCATTGTCGATTGTTGGAAAAAACCCATCTGGTTCACTGATGTCCTTCAGGGAAGGAAATCTACCATCCTTACCCGGTCTGGCCTACATGTGACTCCAGAGCCACAGCAATGTGGTTGACTCTCAACTGCCCTCGGGCAGCTGGGGATGGGCAATAAATGCTGACCCAGCCAGCGATACCCATGTCCCACAAATGAATAAAAAAGTGGCGTTTGAGTTGTGATCTGGAATGTGGTGCCTGAAAATGTGGGTTAAAGTAATTCAATAGAAACTTTCAAATACATATCCACTTTCACAATGGCACAGTGGTTGGCACTGCTGCCTCACAGCGCCAGGGACCCGGGTTCGATTCCCAGCTTGGGTCACTGTCTGTGTGGAGTTTGTGCATTCTCCCCGTGTCTGCGTGGGTTCCCTCCGGGTGCCCCGGTTTCCTCCCACAGTCGGAAGGATATGCTGATTCGGCTGCATTGACTGGGCAGGCACCGGAGTGTGGCGACTCAGGGAATTTCACAGTAACCTCATTGTGGTGTTAATGTGAGCCCACTTGTGACACTCATTAAGAAACTTAAAAGGTGATGTTGCAGTGTTCTGAGCAGAGAGCAGCAGGGACCAAGTGCTTTGTGGTTCGACCAGAGTAGGTGAAGTGATGCTGTTCCTGACGCCATGGTGACAACCCATCTTGTGACAATCTTTGAGCTCACTGGTGATGTTGAGGTGCTGGGTGAAGGCAGGGACCAGGGACTTTGGGAAGAAGACACTGATCGTGTGGAACAGTTCCCAGCTCCCCCAGATGGAAAGTGAACGATACTGTGTCTCAGTGCTTTGTAATTAATATCTGTTAATCCGCAGGTCGTCATCAATCCCAACTATGAGGTGGTGGAGTCAGACTACAGCAACAATATTGTGAAATGTCGCTGCAAGTTTGACGGACATCGCATCTGGACTTACAACTGTCATGTTGGTGAGTGACAACGGGAAGGTATTCTTTAAAGGTCAATCACTTCCTCTCTCCCTACTGATTCCCTACTGGGAATCCAAACGAACTGCTTCTACTGCTCTGAGGAAACGTCACCCAGACTCCATTCTCTCTCCACAGACGCTGATGGTAACATTTGGAAATAGTACCCCCAAGAGAAGGTTCCCCTCATCCCCCTTCTCGAACTGGCCAAAATAGTTCCCCGACTTGATTCACATCTCCTCAGTGATGCGCTGAAACATCAGCTCAGCTTACAAACATAGAAAATAGGAGCAGGAGTAGGCCATTCGGCCCTTCGAGCCTGCACCCACCATTCAATATGATCATGGTTGATCATGCACTTCCCTTACCTCAGTCCCACCTTCTCTCCATATCCCTTGATCCCTTTAGCCACTAGGCCCATATCCATCTCCCCCTTGAACGTATCGAACAAACTGGTCCCCACCAAATTCCTCAGGTCACAACTCTCTGAAAGAAGAAATTCTTCCACATCTCCGTCCTGAATAGCTTACCCCTTATTCTTAGACTGTGACCCCAAGTTCTAGACTTCCCCAACATCAGGAACATTCTTCCCACATCCAGTCTGTGCCATCAGTATTTTATACGTTTCTGTGAGATCCCCTCTCATTCTTCTCAATTCCTGTGAGGACGAGCCCAGTCGATCCAGTCTCTCCTCATATCTCAGCCCTGCCATTCCAGGAATCAATCTGGTGAACCTTCACTGGACTCCCTCAATAGCAAGAATGTCCTTGCTCGGACCAGGAGACCAAAACTGCACACAATACTCAAGGTGTGGTCTCACCAAAACCCTGTATAACTGCAGCAAGACGTCCTCACCCGATACTCAAACCCTGTTGCAATGAAGGCCAACATGCCATTAGTTTTCCTCACTGCCTGCTGTACCTCCACGCTAATCTCCAGCGACTGTTCCACCATGACTCCCAGGTCACATTGCACTTCCCTTTTTCCGAAACTGCCACCATTCAGATAATAACCTTCCTTCCTGTTTTTGCCACCAAACTAGAGAACCTCACATTTATCCACATTATATCACATTTGCCCACTCAGCCAGTCTGTCCAAGTCACCCTGCAGCCTCTTAGCATCCTCCCCACGGCACACACTGCCACCCAGCTTACTGCCGTCTGCAAATTTGGAGATATTGCACTCAATTCCTTCGTCCAAATCATTAATACACATTGTGAATAGCTGGTGTCCCAGCACTGAGCCCTGCGGTACCCCACTACTCACTGCCTGCCACTCTGAAAAGGGCCTGTCTATTCCCATTCTCTGCTTCCTGTCTGCCACCCAGTCCTCTATCCACGTCAGTTTGTTAGCCCGAATACCACGAGTTTTAATTTTGCTCACTAATCTCTTGTGTGGGACCCTGTCGAAAGCCTTTTAAAAGTCCAGAAATACAACATCCAGTGGTTCACCCGTGTCCACTCTCCTGGTCACATCCTCAAAAAATTCCAGAAGATTTGTCAAGCGCGATTTCCCTTCAGTGAATCCATGCTGACTTGGATTGGTCCTGTCACCCAGATGCTGAGTCCTATCCTGAGTAATGGACTCCAGCAATTTACCCAGCACTGATGTCAGGCTAACCAGTCGAGCATTCCCTGCTTTCTCTCTCCCTCCTTTCTTAAAAACTGGGGTTACATTCGTTACCCTCCAATCAACTGGGACTCTTTCAGAGTCGAGAGAGTGCTGGAAACCGATCACCAATGCATCCAGTATTTCACAGGCCACTTCCTTCAGTACTGTGGGATGCAGAACATCAAGCCCTGGGGATTTACTGGGTTTTAATTCCAGAAATTCCCCCAATTCCTCTTTCATGCCAGACACTTTATCAGACAGTTTATTTATCAGTGTCACAAGTAAGGCTGACATTAACACTGCAGTGAAGTTAATGTGAAATTCCCCGAGTTGCCACAGTCTTGGTACCTGTTCAGGTCAAGGCAACTCACCAGCATGTCTTTGAGATGGTGGGAGGAAACCGGAGCACCCGGAGGAAACCCACGCAGACATGGGGAGAGAACACAGTGCAGACTCCACACAGGCAGTGACCCAAGCTGGGAATCGAACCCAGGTCCCTGGCGCTGTGAGGCAGCAGTGCTAACCCGCTGAGCCCCCGTGCTGCCCCTTTGAGATAGGTGAGATTGCCACGTGAATAATCTTTCTCTCCTTCCTCTCCTCGCTAGGTGGTTCTTTCAGCTCTGAATTGGAAGAACTCTTTGACCATTTTCCCGGGTTGATGAGCAACCATCTGTCTACATGGTAACGCCCCGCCGCAGAGAAGAAGTCTCCAGCAATGCTTACCAAAAAAAAGATGTCCAGTTACATAAGGCCAATGGCAGAGACTGATGTGTGGTTGTTACTTGAATATTGGTGCTCCCATTATTACCACTCCAAGGTTAGTGTGCTGTGGAACTGAGCTGTGTTCCATTCCAGCAAGTTACAAGCTGAATTGTACCCATCCTCACTGAGAGAATGAACACACCAAAGTCACAGCCCAAAGACTCCAGTCCGAAGCTGTGTGGTGTCTCTCTCTCTCGCTCTCTCTCTCTCTCTCCC
This sequence comes from Carcharhinus amblyrhynchos, assembly GCF_965287045.1. Taxonomy (NCBI): domain Eukaryota; kingdom Metazoa; phylum Chordata; class Chondrichthyes; order Carcharhiniformes; family Carcharhinidae; genus Carcharhinus; species Carcharhinus amblyrhynchos. The sequence continues at coordinate 73,388 of NW_027650129.1, forward strand.
TCCCTCAATTTCCTGGACAGGCTGTGGTTGGCAGGCTCGGGCAAGGTCAGCGTGCATTCATTGGTTGTGACTGGCTCTCAGCCAGGGCGATGGAGAGATGCAGCAGAGATACCCGAAGCTAACGAGGGCTGCAGAGGCGTTCAACCTTTCTCTGGACGCCTGCAACACAAGTCCTACTGCAGGGACAACCATACCTGATGCACAAGTCCCAGGAGGTGGAGGGATGGGGGGTAAGTGACTACTGCACACTAGAATGGTTCATAGATAGCGGTATCTTTTCAAATTGGAATGTTCAAATCTTCTAAGATCCACGTTTCTAGATCTCTTTGTAACCGACTTGACCTGGTCTGCTTTGGACACCATTGGACATTGCAGTCATGTGTCCTGAGGTTAGATGTTCACTTGGAATTAAAAGAAATCCCATTCTAATAAATCAGCTTCAATAGATTGTTGTTCTTTATCCTCCTGAAGGAAGTCTGTTGATGGCTGAGTGACGAAGAGAAGGCCATGAGGATCGTACAGCACAGAAGGAGGCCATTTGGCCCGTTGAGCTTGTGCCTGTGTTTGGTCACATTTGGCAATGAATCCCACATTGCTTGGGTTCCTCACCCTTCGCCCCCTGTACCTTTCCCCCTCATGTATCTCTCCAATTCCCCTGTGAAAGTCACCATTGAATCTGCTTTCACTGCCTGACTGAAGAGCAAAAATGGATTGATTTGTTAGAGTCATTAAAAACAGAGGAATATTATCCCAAATCCATGAAGATCTTCCCAAACTCCAAAGCATCGCGGTGAGGACACTGTTCATGTCTTGTTTTGGTCTCCACAGTCATTAAAGGATGTGAAGACATTGCAGAAAGTGCAAGGTACTGATCGAACCAAGGGGTTTGAATTCTGAGGAAAGGGTGACAGCCAGTCTGGGCAAGACCCAGAGATGGCCAGATGGAGAGGTTCAGGACAACAGAGCAGGGTTCTGTGTTGGAGCGGTAATTCGAATGAATAGATAGCTCTTTGTTCAGTGACTGATTCAAGAAAGATTGATGGGAATGTGGGTGTGCATATGCATTTATGTATACATGTGTGTGTGGGCGCGAGTGTGAATGGGCATGTGTGTGCGCATGTGTATATGTGTGTGCACACGTGCTTCTGTGTGTGTGCGCGCGTGTGTGCATGCACGCAGGTGTGTGCGCGCATGCATGTGTGCGTCTGCATGTGCGTTCACGTGCTTGTGTAAATGTGTGCATGCATGCGTGCAAGTGCGGGCGTGTGTGTGTGCTTGTATGCGTGTGTGTGTGTGTGCACGTGCGCGGACGTGCATGTGTGTGCATGCAGGTGTGTGCGCTTGTGTGCGCATGTGTGTTCGAGTGGATGTGCATGCACACGTGTGCGGGTGTGTGTGCGCTGTGAGTGTGCAAGGGCAGGTGTGTGCACACAGGTGTGTGAGCTTGTGTATGTGCGCATGCGTGTGTGTGCCTGCAGGTGTGTGTGCACTTGTGTGTGTCTATGCGTGCAAGTGTGCGCACGTGTGTGTGTGCACATGTATGTGTGTGTGCGCGCTGTGCATGTCTGCGTGCGTGTGTGAGTGTGTGCACATGTGTGTGCACGTGCGTGCGTGTGCACTGTGTGCGTGTGTGTTCCTACAATTGGGAGTTCAGTGTGTGTAGTCGCAAGTGAGTGTAATCCAGAGAAATACAGAAAGTGTTGGCTCCTTGGGGCCAATGTTGATGTCTTTGTGGTCACATGTCAGGTGGAATTTTCCTGCTCCACCCACCACAGGAATCATATTGGGCAGTGGACATACATCACACACAGATGCAAAGGTCCGCTAACCTCAGGTGGGATTTTCTGGATCTGGTGAATGAGTTGGAAAACCCTGCCCATCGGATTTACAGCACATAAACGGGCCGTTCCACCTCAGTATCCTGTGTGTCATTATCCTCTGCACCTCCCCCTATCACCCGATCCTTCTCTTTCTCTCTCCCTCATGTGTACATCCAAACTACCCTGAAATACACTGACACTGTTGCCTTTAAACATTCCCCGTGGGAGCGAGTCCCATATCCCCCCCCTCTCCCTGTGGGAGCGAGTCCCATATCCTCCCCCTCTCCCTGTGGGAGCGAGTCCCACATCCTCCCCCTCTCCCTGTGGGAGCGAGTCCCATATCCCCCCCCTCTCCCTGTGGGAGCGAGTCCCATATCCTCCCCCTCTCCCTGTGGGAGCGAGTCCCACATCCTCCCCCTCTCCCTGTGGGAGCGAGTCCCATATCCCCCCCCTCTCCCTGTGGGAGCGAGTCCCATATCCTCCCCGTCTCCCTGTGGGAGCGAGTCCTATGTTCTCCCCACTCTTGCTGAGTCAAGCTATTTCTCCTGCATTCCTGATTGAATTTATCAGTGAGTGTCTGGTATTTGGGTAAAGTGTGCATCGTTTTTGTGTATGCACTTTCAGAGGGAGGTGTTTTCAGATGACTGCCTATCTCTGCTCAGTAAGAAATCAATGAGAGGCTGGGTCACTTTATCGTGAAGCTTCAGTCTGCATTTCTGGGAAGATTAAACCACGTGTTCACTCTCTCTCTCTTCCCTCCCAGACTGTCCCTCCCCCCCTCTCTCTCCTCCTGCAGAAACTGATTCCGACTGGGTTCCAGTTTGCACATTCATGCTGTCCAGCTTCTGTCTCCCAGTTCAAGGCAGTTTAAACATGCAACCTGGGGCTAACTTGCCATTTTCCTGATGGGGTCCAATGGAGTGCAGGGCAGGTGACGGCACGGTGGCACAGTGGTTAGCACTGCTGCCTCACAGCGCCAGGGCCCCGGGTTCAATTCCTGGCTTGGGTCACTGTGTTTGTGGAGTGTGCACATTCTCCCCACGTCTGCGTGGGTTTCCTCTGGGTGCTCCAGATTCCTCCCATGGTGTACGGGTTAGGTTGATTGGCCATGCTAAATTAACCCGAGTGTCAGGGGGATTTGAAGGGTAAATTTGTGAAGTTGTGGGGATCGGGCCTGGGTTGGGTTGTGTTCGGTGCAGGCTCTTGGATCAAATGGCCTCCTTCTGCACTGCAGGGACTCTATCTCGATGAAATGCTGAGTTAGTGAGTTTTCGTTCACCAAACTTTCCAGCCTCATTCAACCTTGAAGAGGCTTGGCTTCCTATTCACAGACCTGAGATAGTTCAAACTGTGTATTAAGAAGTATATACAGAGGCCTCAGGGTAAGCACAGAGTGTCCAGAGCACAGACTCCTCAGCGTCTCCCTCTCTCAAAGACTCACAGTCAGCCCACTGTGAACATCATCATGCTCCTGTTCACTCGCGGCTCCTGTGGGACAGAATCCAAATTCCAGGGACTGCAATTTCAAAGTTCGGAAGCAAATTGGGGAGGTGGAGAGAGAGGGGCATGATTCAACCAAAGAAAAGAAAGAGTTCACTTGGCCTTTTGTTCTCCGAACAAATGAGGCCAGGACTGAGCTGTGATTGTTCTTTGTCTCCTATCCGTTTGGGAACCAAACTCTGATTTAAATGAAAATTTAGGTCAGAGTGTCAAAGGTTCTACCCCATGTTGACCCTGTGTAGAAATGCTTCCTCTTTTACTTGAGTGCTGCTCTCTCTCTCTCTCTCTCTCTCTCTCACTTCACACCGACACAAGCCAAAGGAAATCGATTTCAGGGACTCAGGGACCCTGACTGAGATAAGGGCTCAGACAGAGTAGGAATAAGGAAATGAGGCACAAAGTGTTTGTAGCCAAGTCCTTTATCATCTGTTATCAGGTCTGATGTGACAACACTCCTCAGGAAATCCAGGCATGGTACTGGAATACGCAAGGGGATATGACGAAGTTGTGCAAGGTGCTATTTAAGTGCAAGTTCTTACGTTTCTCGAACTCTCGGCCTCAGTTCTCCATTTCTACTCTGCTGTCTGTCAGTGAAGAATTTCTTTCTCATATCTGAGACAATCTGACAATGTTGAACGTTAATGCTGAATCCAGAAAATGTCAAGTGTTGACGTGAAAGATCTTCCTGTACCACATTCCAACCCATCTCCAGCATCAAAAACGATTCCAGTGATGGAGTGAGGATGTTCACTTTGTCTCTCTGTCCATAGTTACTGCCTGACTTGCTGAGTATTTCTATTTCCTGATGATTTTTTAAATAATATATTTATGGGATGTGAGCATCACTGGCTGGGCCAGCATTTACTGCCCATCCCTAACTGCACTCCATTCCAGAGGGCAGTTGAGAGTCAACCACATTGCTGTGGTCTCTGGAGTCACATGTAGGCCAGACCAGCTAAGGAAGGCAGATTTCCTTCCCTGAAGGACATTATTGAACCAGATGGGTTTTTCCAACACTCGACAATGGTTTCATGGTCATCAGTAGATTCACAATTCCGGATATTTATTATTGAATTGAAATTCCACCCTCAGCTGTGGCGGGATTCGAACCCAGCCCCTAGATCTTGCTCTGGGTCTCTGGATGACTGGTGCAGTGATTATGCCACTGGCTCCCCCCTTGTGTGTGAATGTCAGTGTTCTCATTGAGTATAAACGACGTGCAGTCTCGGTGTTCCCCCCACTGCCCGATGTGACAAGGGCATATCACTGAGCAGTGGGAATGCAGACTTCTTGGAGCTATTCCTGTCTGAGAGGCTTCGGTAGTGATCGGTTCAATACAGTCAGTGATACTGTTGTGTCCTGTACTGTTAGAAAGTAATATTCCGGATTATCGGAACAAATTCCTTTCCAAAAGTCACCTTGTGATTTTCACCATGGATACTGGAAAAGAAGCTATTCTACCTGCCCGTGGAATCCCACAGTGCAGAAGGAACCCATCAAGCCTGCACTGACAACAATTCCACCCAGACCCTATTCCCATAACCCTATGCATTTACTCTCGCTAGTCCCCCCAGGGGCAATTTAGTCAGCCAATGCACTGAACCAGCACCTCTTCCAGACTGTGGGAGAAAACTGGAATCCCACGCAGGCATGGGGTGAATGTGCGGACTCTGCACAGACAGTGGCCCGAGCCAGGAATCGAACCAAAGTCCCTGGTGTGTGAGGCAGCTGTGTGAACCACTGTGCTATCCTGAGGTGGGTGACCGCAGCCAGTGCTGTTTTATTGACTGCCATCTACCCCCACCAAAGTCCAGAACAGATGAGACCTGTGCAAAGAGGAACAGCCGGACGTGGTGACCTGGTCGTGTGACAATTCCACTGCTTGGAAACAGGAGGAGTTTCTGGAAGGTGAGTGAGTGATTGTCTGCCGTAGCTTGAGAGGTAACACTCTGAATTCTGAGTCAGGAAAGTAGAGCTTCAAGATTACCGGACTGATCCTTCAGTACATTCCTGTGGGCATGCTGCACTGTCAGAACTACTGTCCTGGTTGGATAAGGTGCTGGTGAGGCCACACCTGGAGTACCCTGTGTGGTTTTAGTCTCCTTATTTGAGAAAGGATATACTGGCACTGGAGGGGGTGTAGAGGAGATTCACTGGGCTGATTCCGGAGTTGAGAGGGTTGGCTCATGAGGAGAGACTGAGTAGACTGGGGCTATGCTCATTGGAATTCAGAAGAATGAGGGGAGATCTTATAGAAACTTATAAGATTATGAAGGGAATAGATAAGATAGAAGCAGGGAAGTTGTTTCCACTGGCAGGTGAAACTAGAACGAGGGGGCATGGCCTCAAAATAAAGGGGAGCAGATTTAGGACTGAGTTGGGGAGGAACTTCTTCACACAAAGGATTGTGAATGTGTGGAATTCCCTGCCCAGTGAAGCAGTTGAGGCTCCCTCATTGAGTGTTTTTAAGGCAAGGATAGATAGATTTTTGATCAGTAAAGGAATTAAGGGTGATGGTGAGTGGGTGGGTAAGTGGAGCTGAGTCCACGAAAAGATCAGTCATGATCTTATTGAATGGCGGAGCTGGCTCAATGGGCTAATTGGCCGACTCCTGCTCCGAGTTCCTATGTTCTTCAGGTGAATGGTGGAGCAGGCTTAAAGGGGCGAATGGCCTACTTCTGCCTCTCGTTAGAACATAGAAACCGGACAGTGTAGAAGGAGGCCATCAAGTCTGCACCGACAACAATCCCACCGCAGGCCCTTTCCTCACAACCCCACACATTTACCCCACTAATCCCCCTAAACTATACATCCCAGGATAATATGGCCAATCCACCTAACCCACACATCTTTGGACTGTGGGAGGAAACTGGGGCACCCGGAGAAAACCCACGCAGACATGGGGAGAATGAGCGGACTCCACACAGACAGTGAATTGAACCCGTGTCCCGAGCACTGTGAGGCAGCCGTGCTAACCATTACGCCACCCACATAAGTGCTTGTGTCCTGTTGGAGTGCATCTGCCTGCCCTCTCTCACACATGGATATCCACCACAGCACAACGTGACGAAGTGTTGGGAAGTTGTCTTCAGTCTCCTGGTCAGTCACTAACCCTGAACGGGAGTCAGGTGAGGTGGTGATTGTTTATTTGTTCTGCTGTTTGTACAAGTTTGCAGGCTATTCTTACTGTGCCTGGACAGCTCGCCAGCACACACTGAGTATACAGGGAGGGTGGGTAAGGACCGGCCATTATCAGCGGTGTACCTCGTTGATAGGTAATCATGGTTTCACAGTCACACAGCCCAGGGCAGGCACCTGCTGAGGGTGGAACAGCACTGATAAGGAAGTAGCAAGGTGCTGAGTCAGCATATGTTCGTCAGCAGCATAAACCTGCTTCACCCTACAGCTAAACAACCCTAACAAGGAAGAACGGAGGGTGTGGACATTGGACAGTGTGCGTCATTCTGGGCTCTTTCAGATGGAATTACTCTACTGGCTCTCTCTATGTGAGGGCATTGGGTTATCCTCTTCTAACCTGGGAAATAGACTGAGTGGGCCTTCCCAGTGGAGGGAAATCACAACAAGTTTCCAATCTGGACTAATGTTTGTCCCACACCAAACATCATATTGCTGAGTGTGGTACATCACACATCCACTGGCACACCAGTCACTACTGTGAAGCCATTGAATCCCGACAGTGCAGAAGGGTTGAGCACTTGGGGCAAATGGGATCAAAAGTTATGGAGAAAAAGGCAGGATCGAGTTGAGCAATCAGCCACGATCGTGATGAATGGTGCAGCAGGCTTCAAGAGAAAATGGCCTCCACCTGCCCCTATTTTCTATGGTCCATTGAACCTACACTGACAACAATCCCACCCAGGTCCTATTCCCAAAACCCCATGTATTTACCCTGCTAATCGATAGGTTCTTGATTAATAAGGGGACCAGGGGTTATGGGAAAATCGAGGAGAATGGGGATGAGGAAATTATCAGCCATGATTGAATGACAGAGCAGACTCGCTGGGCCAAGTGGCCTAATTCTGCTCCTATGTCTTATGGTTTAATCCCCCCTGACACTAAGGGGCAATTTAGCATGGCCAATTCACCCAACCTGCATATCTTTGGACTGTGGGAGGAAACCGGAGCACCCAGAGGAAACCCAAGCAGGCAGTGACCCAAGCCGGGAATTGAACCCGGGTCCCTGGCACTGTGAGGCAGCGGTGCTAACTACTGTGCCACTGTAATTTGGGATTTTCATAGAAATCATAGGAACCCTACAGTGCAGAAAGAGGCCATTCAGCCCATCAAGTCTGCACCAACCACAATCCCACCCAAGTCCTATCCACATATCCCTACATATTTACCCACTAATCTCTCTCACCAAGGCATCTCAGGACACTAAGGGGCAGTTTTTAGCTTGGCCAATCAACCTAACCCGCACATCTTTGGAGTGTGGGAGGAAACCCACGCAGGCATGAGGAGAATGTGCAAACTCCACACAGACAGTGACCCAAGCCTGGAATCGAACCCGGGTCCCTGGCGCTGTGAGGCAGCAGTGCTAACCACTGTGCCGCTGATGTTGTGAAACACAAGTTCATTCTTCTGAAAACAGCTGCATTTAAGAACATAAGAACATAAGAAATAGGAGCAGGAGTAGGCCATCCAGCCCTTCGAGCCTGCCCCGCCATTCAATAAGATCATGGCTGATCTGTCGCTGCTCAGTTCCACTTTCCCGCCCTCTCCCCATAACCCTTAATCCCCTCTCCTATCAAAAACCCATCAACCCGCGTCTTAAAAATATTTAGCGAGGCAGCCTCCACCACTTCAACGGGCAGAGAATTCCAGAGATTCACCACCCTTTGAGTGAAGAAGTTCCTCCTCAACTCCGTTCTAAACCGCCCCCCCCTTTATCTTCAGGCTATGCCCCCTCGTCCTACTATCCTTTCTGAGCGGGAAGAGTCTTTCCACCTCTATCCTATCCATCCCATTCATCATCTTATACGTCTCAATGAGATCTCCCCTCATTCTTCTAAACTCTAACGAGTACAAGCCCAGTTTATTCAGCCTCTCCTCATAGCTCAACCCCCTCAACTCCGGTATCAGCCTAGTAAACCTCCTCTGCACTCCCTCCAGGGCCAAAATATCTTTGCGCAGGTGCGGCGCCCAAAACTGCACACAGTACTCCAGCTGCGGCCTCACCAATGCCCTCCTTACCTGGTCTGGCCGACATGTGACTTCAGAGCCACAGCAATGTGGTTAACTCGCAACTCTCCTCCAAGGGTAACTGGAGGTGGGTAATAAATGTTGATCAGCCAGCGATGTCAGAACCCTCGGATGCATTCCATCCGGTCCTGGGGACTTGTCCACAGTCAGCCCCCTCCAGTCTGTCGAGCACCGCCTCTCTAGTAACAGTAATGTCATTAAGACCCTCCAGTCCTACCACCTTTCCATCGCGAACACCCGGCAAATTATTCACGTCCTCCTCCATGAAGACAGAAACAAAAAAGTTATTCAATACCTTAGCCATATCCCCATCCCCTACCACTAGGTCCCCTTTTTCAACAGCATTGCAAAAAGCAGTGTCCAAAGTGACGGTGAATGTCGTTCCAAATGGGACAGTTCAGCCCAATGCTATCTGAGTGGCTCCTCCGTGACCCTCTGTTTACTCACTTCCTTCCTATTTGTCTGCTCCCCACTGTCCCTTCTCTCCAGATGTTGCACGTGTGCCAGTTAGACCCCCTATTGTCCTTCTGGGAAGTGGCAAAGCACTACCAGTGCTGGAAATCTCAAGTCAGAACAGACCAATCTGAATGGCACACTCAGCAGTATCTGCACTGTTCGAGAGACAGTGTTTCGGGCCTGCGACGTTCTATCAGAGCTGGGGGAACGTCAGAATTGGAAGCAGCTCTTGAGGCTGTGCTGGGGCTGTGGGACACGGCTTCGGAGAGATTGAATGGCAACAGAGGGCATGGTGATGGGGGAAGGAGGAAAAAAATAAATGTCCCTTGAGCGTGTGTGCTGCTGACTGAGTGCAAAAATAAAAAGAAACAAAACAGAGGACAAAGTTTATAGTGTGAAATTGTTGGCAAGTGCCCACCCAGAAGGAACTAAAAGAGCTTGGACAAGTATTTTTATTTCGTCATTGTACTTGTCCTTTTATTTGTCCCACCCTGCACACACTCAATACAGAGGTGGCACAGTGGTTAACACTGCTGCCTCCCAGCGCCAGGGACCCAGGTTCGATTCCCGGCTTGGGTCACTGTCTGTGTGGAGTTTGCACATTCTCCCCGTGTCTGCGTGGGTTTGCTCTGGGTGCTCCGGCTTCCCCCCTCAATCCAAAGATGTGCAGGTTAGGTTGATTGGCCATGCTAAGTTGCCCTTAGCGTGAAGAGGATTAGTACTGTAAATACATGGGGTTGCGGGAATTGGACTTGGGGTGGGATTGTGGTCAGTGCAGACTCAATGGCCTCCTTCTGCATTGCGGGGATTCTGTGATACCTTTCTCACTTTACCCCTTCCAAAGAGAGGTCACAGACGGAAGATGTTAACTCCCTTTCTCCCTGCACTGTTGCTGCCTGGCTTTGCTGAGGCCATTCTGCAAGACGTAATAATTCCCCTCCTGTCACCTCGAGGTGTCAAAGTTGGAAGCAACTTTTGAAAAGCATTGGGAGAAAGGCTGGAGGAATCAGAAGGGTGTATTATACACATGAACAGGGAGATTATATAACAGTGTATCACTCTGTGGGTTTGTAGGTGTGATGGTGTACACAGCCTGTTATCAGACACACGTACGCAGTGAAATGCCCAGAATCCGAGGAGGCGAGCTGTAGCTGCTCTCGGTCCCCTGTACATCCAGTATCGTAGAATCCCTACACTGTAGAAGGAGGCTGTTCCGCCCATCAAACCTGCACCAACAACGATCCCACCCAGATCCTATCCCCATAACCCCACATATTTACCCTGCTAATCCCCCTGACAATAATGGACAATTTAGCACAGCCAATCTACCTAACTTGCACATCTTTGGAGTGTGGGAGGAAACTGGAGCACCCGGAGGAAACCCACGCAGACAGTGACCCAAGCCAGGGATTGAACCTGGGTTCCTGGCGCTATGAGGCAGTCGTGCTAACCACTGTGCCACCGTGCCACTCCTCTTCTTTGATGTTGCAGGAAGCAAATGCAGATGTAACATGAAGACCATGAGACAAAGGAGCAGAATTAGGCCACTCGGCCCATCGAGTCTGCCCTACCATTCAATCATCGCTGATATTTTTCTCATTCCCATTCTCCTGCCTTTTCCCCATAACCCCCGATCCCCTTATTAATCAAGAACCTGTCTATCTCTGTCTTAAAGACACTCAGTGACCTGGCCTCCACAGCCTTCTGCAGCAAAGAGTTCCACAGATTCACCACTCTCTGGCTAAAGGAATTTCTCCTCATCTCTGTTTTAAAGGATCGTCCCTTCAGCCTGAGGTTGTGCCCTCTGGTTCTAGTTTTTCCAACTTGTGGAAATATCCTCTCCACGTCCACTCTATCCAGGCCTCGCAGTATCCTGTAAGTTTCAATAAGATCCCTCATCGTTCTAAACTCCCAATGATTACAGACCCAGAGTCCTCAACCATTCCTCATAGAACAAGCTCTCCATTCCAGGGATCATTCTTGTGAACCTCCTCTGGACCCTTTCCAAGGCCAGCACATCCTTCCTTAGTTATGGGGCCCAAAACTGCTGACAATACTCCAAATGAGGTCTGACCAGAGCCTGATACAGCAACATTAAGTCACACAGAGAGGACATGTGGCTTCCTTGAGACTTGTACAGTGTCAGAGAGTCATGCAGCACAGAAAAGGCCCTTTGGCCCATCGAGTCTGCACCAACAATGACTACCACTAAAGGCGCGCCAATCCCATTTTCCCGTACTTGTCCTCTCGTATTATGATGTTTCCAACACTCATCACAGCCCATAAATTCTTTCAGTCTCATAAGAGGCAGGACAAGCTGATTTAACATTGCACGCTTGCCAAGAAGAAACGAGAACTCGAGGGCGTAGGTTTCAGTTGAGAGGGGAAAGAATGAATGGGAACCTGAGGGGCAATTATTTTTCCACAGCGGGGAGTGGTACGTGTGTGAAATGAGCTGCCAGGGGGAGTGATTGAAGCAGGGGCATTTGGAGAGGTAGATGGATCGGAAAGGTTTCGAGGGATATGGGCCAAATGCTGGCAAATGGATTTAGCTGAGATGGGCTTTCTGGTTGGCATGGGCCAGTTTGGGCTGAAGGGCCTGTCTCCGTGCCGTAGAGTCTGTGACTCTGTGAAGGAGGAAATTTGTTGGGCTGACAGGAAGAATCCCCCTTCTCCTGCTTGCTCCGTGTGAGGATAAACAGGCCATTCAGCCCCTTCAGCCTGTTCCAGTTCTGCTGAACGGGCCAAACATCACAGCAGTCAGGTGTGTCATCCAAGGAGCGTGGGTACTTGCAACTGAACCTAACCACACCTCAAACTGAGTTTATTTTGCTGAAGGAAACGTGTGGAGGTGAGGTTTTCCCTTCTGCCCACCACGGGAATCGGAGCGGGCGAGGGGCGGACCACGGAGAGGTGGGATTTTCTGGTTTTGGGGAGAGCGTGGCCAGAAAACTCCATGGGTATTTGTATGTTTGGGGAGAGTGGGTGTGTGGTTTGAGGTACGTGCTGCCCCTTTAAGAGTGCGGGTCACGTGACCCCTGAGGGCGGGTTAGCTCCTCGTAGGGTGAAACTTGGTTCAGCAGTCAAGGTTCTGACTGTGGGACAGTGCAAGCTTGGAATGAAGTGCTCCCCAGTGTTGAAGTTAAGAAGCTTCCATTGTAGTTCTTCATGCAACTTTCTTTGCAAAGAAAATATCGAATTAAGATGAGGATGCAAGGGCAATAGGTGTGTCAGAGAGTGTAATAGAGACATACCAGCTCATGGTAAGAGAGATACACCTCCCAGTCACCTGGTGAAGGGGTAGCGCTCTGAAAGCTCGTGCTACCAAATAAACCTGTTAGACTTTAACCTGGTGTTGTGAGACTTCTCACTGTGCTGCCCCCAGTCCAATGTCAGCACCTCCACATCAAGAGAGATACAGACAGGGCAGAGGTGAGAGAGGGGATGAATTGGGTTGCACTGGTTCATTCCAGGCATCTTGAACATTGGCTCGGAAGTCTCAGGAACTTGCATTGATGTCGCAGGAATGCGTGCCGTTGAATGCAGTTCCAAGCTCCATGACAGGGGCATTCTCAGATCCAGTCTGACCCTGAGCCACAGCTGAGCAGAGGTTTGGGGAAAGAGGTAGATCTGAAGGAGGTTCAGCTAGAGATTTACAGAGAGAAAAGCTGGCAACAGCAGAGTCAGCCAATGGAGCAGCAATGTGAAGCTGGAAGAGAAGAGGTGGCTGGGGACAGTTTGGGAGAAGACAGGAGATTACTTTGTTGAGATTTGAACTTGATTTGATTTATTATTGTCACATACATTGGGATAGAGTGAAAAGTATTGTTTCACTGTACACTGTCTGTGCTATACGGACAAAGCACACTGTTCATAGAGTACAGAGGTGCTCTGCCGCAGACCACAAGGAACTACAAAAGGTTGTGAATGTAGCCCAATCCATCACCCAAACCAGCCTCCCATCCATTGACTCTGTCGACACTTCCGCTGTCTCAGCAAACCAGCCAACATAATTAAGGATCCCACTCACCCCGGACATTGTCTCTGCCATCTTTTTCCGTCGGGAAGAAGATACAAAAGTCTGAGGTCACGTTCCAACCGACTCAAGAACAGCTTCTTCCCTGCTGCTGTCAGCCTTTTGAATGGTCCTACCTCGCATTGAGTTGATGTTTCTCGACACCCTCGCTGTGACTGTAACACTACATTCTGCACTCTCTCCTTTCCTTCTCTATGAATGGTATGCTTTGTCTGTACAGCACGCAAGAAACAATACTTTTCACTATGTTCGAATCCATGTGACAATAATAAATCAAACCAAGGGGAGGAGGAGAGGAGAAGGTGCAGAATGTAGTGTCACAGTCAAAGCTTGGGTGCAAATTACGTCAGGCGTGACCAGGTTCTGGAGGATGTGCATTGTAAAATCAACACTTTGTCCAGGGGGCCAGTGTTATTCAATCAGTTTGGGTATGTGAGACTCCAGAGTTTTTGGGGAGTTTGAACTGATCTTCAGATCTTCCCTGTGAAGGCAGTGGTTCTGATCTAAACTGATCTGATTTTTGTGATGGAGGGACACAAACTCCAGGAAAAAATTCGACACTGAGTGCTTAAACCCTTTGTGGTTGGAGGGCCTTCACTTATTAATGTCCTAACCACAGGGATCAGTGACACACTCACAATTGGCTGCCCAGCATCCAAACAGGAAGGCACGGACACTGCATGGAAGGAGAGACACTGATTGCTCAGTTAAAGAACACACTACCCATCGGTGGGGATTGTCAAATCATCTGCTCAATATTGATAGCAATATGAATCGGGGAGGCGGCAGTGTAGTGGTCTTGTCACTGGACGATTAATCCAGAGACCCAGGGTGGAATTTGAATTCAATTTTTAAAAAAAAATCTGGGTTAAGAATCTACTGAACACCATTGTCCATTATCGCTAAAACCCATCTGGTTCACGAATGTTCTTTCGGGAAGGAAATCTGTTGTCCTTACCTGGTCTGGCTGACATGTGACTTCAGAGCCACAGCAATGTGGTTGACTCTCAACTCTCCTCCAAGGGTAACTGGAGGTGGGTAATAAATGTTGATCAGCCAGCAATGTCCGTGTCCCACGGATGAAATAAAAAAAAGCAAAATCTGCACCACTTCTCAAAGCCAGCTGAGTGCACGAGATAGGCTTCAGGATGGGAAGACACTTTCCTTATTGAGTTCTGTGGAAACTAGTTCTACATTTCATGCACCTCTCCCCTCCTCCAATCTTCACCCCTCTGGCCTGCCAGATCCTGCACCAGCTGTGACTTCCAGCTCTCCCTTGTTTCGGTGTTGGGACAGTGCTCTCGTCCTGTGTCATGAAGCCTCTCATTCTGGGTGGTGTTCACAGATTGGGCTCTGTCACGTGGACCGTGCTCTGGAGGAATACCGAGCCTTCCATTCATTACTGAGCTGCCCTCAAGCTCTGCTGTTAGAGCAAAACACTGCCGAGGCTGGAATCCAAGACAAAAACAGAACACGCTGGAAAATCTCAGGCCATCTGACAGCACCTGTGGAGAGCCATCTCGACGTGACAGGTTGGCTCCATGCTCCTCTCCACAGATGCTGTCAGACCTGCTGAGATTTTCCAGCATTTTCTGTACCAGTTGCACATGAGTGGCCATCCATTGCTCTTGCAGCAAGCTCGTCCAGGCAAGATGGGCTCAATGGCCTCGTTCTCTCCAATCGCCATTCTACGATCTATGTGATCAAAGCATTCAAATTCATGTATTTACTGGGAAGCTGGATCAACACTTGAGTGGAGAAAGGGATAGACCAGCAGAGTGGGACTGAATAGCCTGTTCCTGTGCTGGAAATGCACCCTGGTTCGAATATTACTGATGGGGTGATGTGATCTCGATGAGATGCAGAGACGTTCTCTCCACTCTTGCCTTTCTCTGAGGCCTGTCTCTCTTGCCCACGGTGTGTGGTCAAATTCCCCTCCAACTCAATTTTCTAGTTTGCTGATGACCTCACCGTGGTTCGTTGGATCTCAAACAATGACAAGACAGAGTCTAGGAGTGAGACAGCGAACCTGGTGAACTGGTGCAGCAACAATAATCTCTCTCTCAATGTCAACAAAATGAAGGAGATTGTCATTGACTTCAGGAAGTGAAAAGGAGAACATGCCCCTGTCTACATCAACAGGAAGGAACTAGAAAGGGTCGAGAACTTCAAGATTTTGGGTGTCCAGATCACCGACAACCTGTCCTGGTCCACCCATGCCGACACTATAGTTAAGGAAGCCTGCAAGTGCTTCTCAGAAGACAAAGGAAATTTGGCATGTCAGCTACGACTCTGACAACTTTTACAGATACACCATAGAAAGCATCCTTTCTGGTTCTGTCACAGCTTGGTATGGGCTCCTGCTCTGCCCAAGACCACAACAAACAACAAAGGGTTGTGAACGAAGCCCAGTCCAACATACAAACCAGCTTCCCAACCACTGACTCTGTCTCCACTTCCTGCTGCCTCAGCAAAGCAGCCGGCAGAATTAAGGACCCCACACACCCCGGACATTCTCTCTTCCACCTTTCTCCTTCAGGAAAAAGATACTAAAGTCTGGAGGTCACGTACAAACCGACTCATAAGAACATAAGAACATAAGAAATAGGAGCAGGAGTAGGCCATCTAGCCCTTCGAGCCTGCCCCGCCATTCAATAAGATCATGGCTGATCTGTTGTGGCTCAGTTCCACTTTCCCGCCCTCTCCCCATAACCGTTAATCCCCTCTCTTATCAAAAACCCATCAACCCGCTTCTTAAAAATATTTAGCGAGGCAGCCTCCACCACTTCAACGGGCAGAGAATTCCAGAGATTCACCACCCTTTGAGTGAAGAAGTTCCTCCTCAACTCCGTTCTAAACCGCCTCCCCTTTATCTTGAGGCTGTGCCCCCTAGTCCTACTGTCTTTTTTGAGCGGGAAGAGTCTCTCCACCTCTATCCTATCCATCCCATTCATCATCTTCACCAGTGCCCTATACTCAAGAACAGCTTCTTCCCTGCTGCCGTCAGGCTTTTGAATGGACCAGCTTGCATGAAGTCGATCTTTCTCTGCCCCCCAGCTGTGACTGTAACACTACATTCTGCACCATCTCCTTTCCTTCTCTATAAACGGTATGCTTTGCCTGTATATTGCGCGCAAGAAACAATACTTTTCACAGTATACCAATACACATGACAATAATAAATCAAATCAAATCAAATGATGCTGAGGAGTCCTTTGTCTATTTGGCAAATGTTTCCCCCTTTGATTTTTGTCAAATAGCAACAGTAACCCGTCCAGAAGTTCTTTGTTGGGTATGTTGGAATGTCCTCAAGGTCTGGAAGATGTGATGTTGATGTCGAATCTTTCTTTCTGACTGTGGTTGCCATGCCAACAGCTGGTATCTGTGAAGTGAGTTTGACATGACAGAATGCACCAAGATGCCTGGTTACAGGGCTCTGGGTTGAGTCACATGAGAAGAATTCAGGGTGGGGAAGGGGGAGAGGCAGGTGGCAACAAGAAAAGATAAAGTTGTGAAGTTCCAAAGAGCGGTTCTGGGGAGAAAACATTTAGCACAAACATAGGGTGACACAATGGCAGACAGGGTGGCACAGTGATTAGCCCTGCTGCCTCACAGCGCCAGGCACCTGGGTTCGATTCCCGGCTTGGATCACTGTCTGTGCAGAGTTTGCATGTTCTCCTCGTGTCTGCATGGGTTTCCTCCGGGTGCTCCAGTTTCCTCCCACGCTCCAAAGATGTGTGGGTCAGTTGGATTGGCCATACTAAATTGTCCCTTCGTGTCAGAGGGACCAGCTGGGGTAAATGCATGGGGTTATGGGGATAGGGGCTGTGTGGGATTGTGGTCAGTGCAGACTCGATGGGCTGAATGGCTTCCTTCTGCAGTGTAGGATTTAATGATTTATTTGGATCTGACTTTCCACTTTCCTCTCTGTTATAACTGTGTTTTACCACATCACAGTAATGTCTTGACTCCACTGCTCTGTGTGGAAGACAATGCAATTCATGTCTGGTTATTGCATCACGACATCCTTTCTCACTGCTTGTCATGGGGATTTCCCTTGCCAGCCTTTCCTGGAACTCATTTACATGGCTTTCACTTGCCTGGAAGCTGTACCATTTCCCAATTCGAGTTGCTCAGGACAAGTCAACATTATTATGTTGGAATCTGCTACAAAGGCTGCCATCTGTTGGACCCCACGGGCAAACGGTCAAACCGAGGTGGGCTGCCTCCACTCACACTCGAAGAGCTGAGATATTACGCTCTCAACCAATGGTTCGCACCGCTGCCTCACAGTGCCAGGGAACCAGGTTCGATTCCCGGCTTGGGCCACTGTCTGTGTGGAGTTTGCACGTTCTCCCCATGTCTGCGTGGGTTTCCTCTGGGTGCTCCGGTTTAAGAACATAAGAACATAAGAAATCGGAGCAGGAGTAGGCCATCTAGCCCTTCGAGCCTGCCCCGCCATTCAATAAGATCATGGCTGATCTGTCGTGGCTCAGTTCCACATTCCCGCCCTCTCCCCATTACCCTTAATCCCCTCGCTTATCAAAAACCCATCAACCCGCGTCTTATCCTCCCACAGTCCAAAAATGTGCAGGTTAGGTGGACTGGTCATGCTTCGTGTCAGGGGGAATAGCTAGGGTAAATGTACGGGGTTATGGGGACAGGTTATGAGATTGTGGTTGGTGCAGACTCGATGGGCTGAATGGCCTCAGTCTGCACTGTAAGGATTCAATAATTCTATAACTTTTTCTGCCGAGATTGACTTTCATTTTTTAATATTTCCTTGGATTCTGGAAAAGGTCCCATCAGATTGGAAAATTGGGAATGTAACAGGATAGGAGGGAGACCAAAGCCAGGAAACTACTGCAGGCCACCTTAACATCTATCATGGGAGAAGAAGCTATTATTCAGGAGGTTATATCACACCTCACTGCAATCGGGCGGAGTCAACATGGTTTTGTGAAAGGGAAATCATGTTTGACTAATTTATTTGTGATCTTATTTAGCCCGCGGTGACTGCTGCCTCTCAGTGCCAGGGTGCCAGGTTCAATTCCCAGCTTGGCTCACTGTCTGTGTGGAGTCTGCACATTCTCCCCGTGTCTGTGTGGGTTTCCTCCGGGTGCTCCAGTTCCCTCCCGTAGTCCAAGGATGTGCAGGATTGGCCATGCTGAATTGTCCCTTAGTGTCCCAAGATGTGTAGTTTAGGGGAATTAACAGGATTAATACATGGGATGACGGGAATAGGGTTTGGATAAAATGTTCTGTCGAGCCGAATGACCTCTTTCTGCACTGTAGGGACTCTCTGATTCTTTGAGGCAAGAACAAATAATGTGAATATTGGGGAAGCTGTAGAAGTGTTGCACTTAGACTTTCAGAAGGCATTTAAGGAGATGCCACATCGAAGAAGACAACAAAGAGTACGTTTATGGTGTAACAGTTAGTATCTTTGGATGGATAGAGAATTGGTTCATGAATAGGAAGTCTATTGGGCCATTTTCGGATCAGCAAGGTGTGATGAGTGGAGTGACGGGATCCGTGCTGGCCCTCAATTGTTTACAAGCTTTGTTAAAAACTTGGGTGGCAGGATGGAATGCAGAGAGTCGTAGAGGTTCACAGCATGGAACAGGCCCTTCGGCCCCACTTGTCCATGCCGCCCTTTTTGTTTAAGCCCCTAAGCTAATCCCAATTGCCCGCATTTGGTCCATATCCCTCTTTATCCATCATAGCCATGTGATGATCTAAATGCTTTTTAAAAGATAAGATTGTACCTGCCACTACTATTACCTCTGGCAGCTTGTTCCAGACACTCACCACCCTCTGTGTGAAAAAAATTGCCCCTCTGAACACTTTTGTATCTCTCCCCCCTCACCTTAAACCTATGCCCTCTAGTTTTAGACTCCCCTACCTTTGGGAAAAGATATTGACTGTCTAGCTGATCTGTGCCCCTCATTATTTTATAGACCTTTATAGGGTCACCCCTCAGCCTCCTACGCTCCAGAGGAAAATGGTCCCAGTCTATCCAGCCTCTCCTTATAACTCAAACCATCAAGTTCCAGTAGCATCTGAGTAAATCTTTTCTGCACTCTTTCTAGTTCAATAATATCCTTCCTATAATGGGGTGACCAGAATTGCACACAGTATTCTGAGTGTGGCCTTATCAACGTCTTGTACAACTTCAACAAGACGTCCCAACTCCTGTAATCAATGTTCTGACTGATGAAACCAAGAATGCCGAATGCCTCCTTTGCCACTATGTCCACCTGTGACTCCACTTTCAAGGAGCTATGACCATGTCTCCCTCAAACTCTTTGTTCTGTAACTCTCCCCAGTGCCCTACCGTTAACTGAGTAAGTCCTGCCCTGGTTCAATCTATCAAAATGCATCACCTCACATTTGTCTTAATTAAACTCCATCTGCCATTCGTCAACACACTGGCCCAATTGATAAAAATCCTGTTGCAATTGGAAATCACTTTCTTCACTGTCCACCATGCCACCAATCTTGGTGTCATCTGCAAACTTACTAACCATGCCCCCAATATTCTCATCCAAATCATTAATTATAAATGACAAATAACAGTGGAACCAGCACTGACCCCTGAGACACACCACTGGTCACAGGTTGCTAATTTTGCACAGGTCACTGAAAGTGGTAATGAAGATGGAGAAGATAGTCAAGAAGGCAAACAACATGCTTGCCTTCATTGGCCAGAGCACTGAGTTTAAAAATTGGCCAGTCATGTTGCAGCTTTATAGAACCATATTTCGGCCGCACTTGGAATATCGTGTTCAATTCTGGACGCCACAATACCAGAAGGATGTGGAGGCTTTGGAGAGGGTAGAGAAAAGATTTACCAGGATGTTGTTTGGTATGGGAGGAATTAGCTATGGGGAGAGGTTGGAGAAACTTGGTTTGTTCTCACTGGAATGACAGAGGTTGAGGGCAGACCTGATCGAAGTCTACAAGATTATGAGGGGCATGGACAGAGTGGATAGTCAGAAGCTTTTTCAAGGGTGGAAGAATCAATTCCTAGGGGGCACAGGTTGAAGGTACGAGGGGCAAGGTTTAAAGGAGATGAATGAGGCAGATTCTTTACACAGAGAGTAGTGGGTGCCTGGAACTCGTTGCCGGGAGAGGTATGGTAGTGACTTTTAAGGGGCATCGGGACAAATACATGAACAGGATGGGAATAGAAGGATATGGTCCCCGGAAGGGTAGGGGGTTTCAGTTAAGTCAGGCAGCATGGTTGGTGCAGGCTTAGAGGGCCGAAGGGCCTGTTCCTGTGCTGTAATTTTCTTTGTTCTTTATGACACAAAAGGGTGGCGTGGTGGCACAGTGGTTAGCACGGTTGCCTCACAGTGCCAGGGACCCAGGTTTGATTCCAGCCACGGGTCACTGTCTGTGTGGAGTTTGCATGTTCTCTCCATGTTTGCATGAGTTTCCTCCTATTTCCTCCCACAGTCCAAAGATGTGCAGGTTTGTAGGTTCATAGGATCCCTACAGTGCAGAAGGAGGCCATTTGGCCCATCAAGTCAGCACCAACTCACCAACAGAGCTTTTCTCCCAGGCCTACCCCCCAAACTATCCCCACACATTTACTCTGTTGAACTCCCCGAACATACACATCTTGGTTCATTAAGGGGCAATTTAACATGGCCAATCCAGTTAACTGGCACTTCTTGAGTTATAAGAACAGGCTGGATAGACTGGAGCGTAGGAGGCTCAGGGGCGATCTGATAGAGGTCTATAAAATAATGAGGGGCACAGATCAGCGAGATCGTCAATATCTTTTCCCAAAGGTCAGGGAGTCCAAAACTAGAGGGCACAGGTTTGAGGTGAGAGGGGAGTGATACAAAAGGGTCCAAGAGAGGCAATTTTTTCACACAGAGGGTGGTGAGTGTCTGCAAGAAGGGAGTAGTAGAGGCGGGTACAATTTTGTATTTTAAAAAGTGTTTAAACAGTTACATGGGTAAGATGGGTATGGAGGGGTATGGGCCAAACCCAGGCAATTGGAACTAGTTTAGGAGTTCAAGAAAGGGTTGGCATGGACATGTTGGGCCAAAGGGCCTGTTTCCATGCTGGAAACCTCGATGACAAGGAGAATGGAAGAGATGTAGTGAACGAGTACAAAGTGGAAAGTGGAGGTGAGGATTATCATATCAAAGAGTGATGATCTCACTGAATGGCAGGGTCGCCTTGCCTGCCTTACTCCTCCTCCGACCTCTTCAACTTGACTGCCCCACTTGTTTCGCGACTCACACTCTTTTGTCTTTGTAATTGCCTCGTTAGGTGGATTTGCATCTCTCTAACTGGTCTGGGCACATTTCTCACTCCTCTCTCTCCCTGCCTCCCCACCCCCGCCCCCCCCCACCCCCCTCATCCCAGCTCCTCTTTCTGTGATGGATGTGGAGATGCACTCATTGTACTCACCTGATGAAAGAGCAACACCCTGAAAGCTCGGGGTAACAAATAAAGCTGTTGGACTTTAACCTGAGACTTCCTGCTGTGCCCTGTTTTGTGTGTGGTTTTCTTGTGCTCACTTATCAAAAAAGGCCAGGGTTTTATTACGGAATGGGGGGGATGGGCAGGCGGGGGAACCACACCCAAGGGGAGAGCTGGTAATGTCTTCATGATGTGGACACTTACTCACTTATTGTCCTGTCTGGAGACAATGCACATCTCTTTAACCTATGCTATCTCCACTCACATTGTCTGTATCTTTAAGACTTGAAGAGCAGATTAGCTGTAAACACTCACATTCTGTAAACTGCCTTTATATACCCTGCTTCTGATCTGAACTCTCTGTTCACCTGATGAAGGAATAGCGTTCCGAAAGCTTGTGGCATTTACTATCAAATAAACCTGTTGGACTTTCACCTGGTGTTGTGAGACTTCTTACTACAACCTTGTCACCCAACTGTGCTTCAACTGAGAAGTTTCTTCGAATCCCTGCAGTGCAGAAGGAGGCCATTCAGCCTGTTGAGTCTGCACCGATCCTCTGGCAGAGTATTTTACCAGACCCACTTTCCTGCCCATTTCCTGTAACCCCACATATCTACCCTGCTAATCCCGTTAACCAATACATCTTTGCACATGAAGGGGCAATTTAGTGTGGCCGATCCACCTAACCCACACATCTCTAACTTTCCTTTCCTCAACTCTGATGACCTGATGAAGGGTCACCCAGACTCAAAATGTTGGCTCTGGTTTTCTCTCTCTCTCTCTCTCCCTTCACAGACACTGTTGGACGGACCTGTTGAAGATTTTCTGGATTTTTCTGTTTCAAAAGCCACAGTAATTTGCTTTAATTCCATTACGATGGAGAAGTTTCTTTACTTGTGTATGCCGGGAGCCACTGTCTGGCTGGGTGTTCACCCATTGCCCCTTGGACAATATATTCAGGCCACTGAATTAAAATGGAAATTGCGGACAGCACAGTGGTGAGCACAACACCAGGGAGCCGGGGTTCAGTTGCAACCTGGGGTGACTGTGTGAAGTTTGCATGTTATCCCCGTGTCTGCTTGGGTTTCCTCACACACTACTCCACAGATGTGCGGGTTACGGGGGATTGAGCCATATTAAGTCCCCCCTTCGTGTCAGAGGGATTAGCAGTTTATTTATTAATATCATACGTTGGTTCACATTAACAGGTACTGTGAAAATCCCCCAGCCACCACACGCCAGCACCTGTTTGGATACACTGAGGGAGAATTTAGCATGGCTAATTGACCTAGTAGCAATGTCTTTTGGATTGTGAGAGGAAACTGGAGTACCCAGAGGAAACCAACGCAGACACGGGTACAACATGTAAACTCCACACAATGACCCAAGTTGGGAGTCAAACCCCAGGTCCCTGTGAGGCAGCAGTGTTAACCTTTGCACCACTGAGTTGGGTAAAGATGTGGGGGTTTCTGGATAGAACATAAGAACATAAGAACATAAGAAATAGGAGCAGGAGTAGGCCATCTGGCCCTTCGAGCCTGCCCCGCCATTCAATAAGATCATGGCTGATCTGTCGTGGCTCAGTTCCACTTTCCCGCCCTCTCCCCATAACCCTTAATCCCTTCTCTTATCAAAAACCCATCAACCCGCTTCTTAAAAATATTTAGCGAGGCAGCCTCCACCACTTCAACGGGCAGAGAATTCCAGAGATTCACCACCCTTTGAGTGAAGAAGTTCCTCCTCAACTCCGTTCTGAACCGCCCCCCCTTTATCTTGAGGCTGTGCCCCCTAGTCCTACTGTCTTTTTTGAGCGGGAAGAGTCTTTCCACCTCTATCCTATCCATCCCATTCATCATCTTATACGTCTCAATGAGATCTCCCCTCATTCTTCTAAACTCTAACGAGTACAAGCCTAGTTTATTCAGCCTCTCCTCATAGCTCAACCCCCTCAACTCCGGTATCAGCCTAGTAAACCTCCTCTGCACTCCCTCCAAGGCCAAAATATCCTTGCGCAGGTGCGGCGCCCAAAACTGCACACAGTACTCCAGCTGCGGCCTCACCAATGCCCTATACAGCTGCAGCAAGACCTCCCTACTTTTATATTCAATCCCCCTCGCTATGAAGGCCAGCATCCCATTCGCCTTCCTGACCACCTGCTGCACCTGCAGGCTGGGTTTTTGCGACTCATGCACAAGGACCCCGAGGTCCCTCTGCACCGTCGCCTGCTGCAGTTTTTCGCCACGTAAGTAATAGTCCTTCCTACCATTATTCCTACCAAAGTGGACCACCTCACACTTGCCAACATTAAATTCCATTTGCCATTTCCTGGCCCATTCGCCCAGCCTATCTAGATCCTTCTGCAGACTCTCCACACCCTCCGCACAATTTGCCTTTCCCCCAATCTTGGTGTCATCAGCAAATTTCGACACCCTACACTCGGTTCCCTCCTCCAGATCATCTATAGGGTCTGGGTGGGATTGTTGCCGCTGCAGACTGGATGGGCAGAATGGTCCTTTCTTGCACTGGAGGGATTCAATGAAATCCCCTAAAAAACCCTCCAATTGCCAAGTATTTGTGGCAATTCGAAAGCAGCAATTTGCCACTGCAGTGGTTGGGGATATTTTATGACAAGGTGAGAGCCTGGCAGCTTGCACAGTATTGTTGGGGGTGATGTGGGTTGTTGGGGCTGGTGTGAGTCAGTATTGTCTGGGGAGGTGTTGATGGCAGCTTACACAGTGTTATTCGGGGGACTGATGTGGGTTGTTGGGGCTGGTGTGGGTCAGTAGTGTTTGAAGTGGGGAGTCTGGCAGTTTGCGCAGAGTTGTTGAGGGTGGTGTGGGTCAGTATTATCTGGCGGAGAAGGCGAACGGCAGCTGACACATTGTTGTGAGGAGGTGATGTTATAGAATCATGGAAACCCTCCAGTGCAGGAAGAGGCCATTCGGCCCATCGAGTCTGCACCAGCCACAATCCCACCCAGGCCCTACCACCATATCCCTACACGTTTTACCCGCTAATCCCTTGAACCTATACATCTCAGGACACTAAGGAGCAATTTTAGCACGGCCGATTGATCTGTTGCTGTGTAGTAATTGGAGGTGGGGGTGGGGGGCGGGGTGTGTTGAGCCAGATGTGTAGGAATTAGTGGGGGGGGGGGGCGCGGATGTTGCTGTGTAGTTATTGGGAGGTTGTTGTTGTGACGTTGTTGGAGGTGGTGTTGAGCCAGATGTTACTGTGTAGTAATTGGGCGGGGGTGGGGGGGTTGCTGTGTAGTGATTGGGGGAGAGGGGGTTGAGCCAGATGTTGCTGTGTAGTAATTGTCGGGGGGGGGTGGTGTTGGGGAGTTTGCTGTGTAATAATGGGGGCGGTGGTGGTGTGCAGTTATGGGGGGTCTGAGCCAGATGTTGTTGTGTAGTAATTCGCAGGGGGGGAATTTGGGAGTTTGCTGTGTAGTAATTGGGGGGGGGGGTTGCTGTGTAGTTCCTGGCGGGGGGGGGGGGTTTGAGCCAGATGTTGTGTAATAACTGGGGGGGGATTGGGGAGTTTGCTGTGTAGTAATGGGGGCGGTGGTGGTTGTGTAGTTACGGGGAGGGGGGGATTGAGCCAGATGTTGTTGTGTAGTAATTGGGGGGATTTGGGAGTTTGCTGTGTAGTAATTGGGGGGGTGTTGTTGTGTAGTTACTGGGGGAGGGGGGTTGAGCCAGATGTTGTGTAGTAATTGGGGGGGGGTGGTTTGGGAGTTTGCTGTGTAGTAATCGGTGGGGGGGGGGAGTTGAGCCAGATGTGTAGTAATTGGGGCGGGGGGTTTGGGAGTTTGCTGTGTAGTAATGGGGGGGATTTGGGAGTTTGCTGTGTAGTAATGGGGGGGGGGTTGAGCCAGATGTGCAGTAATTGGGGGGGATTTGGGAGTTTGCTGTGTAGTAATGGGGGCGGTAGTGGTTGTTGTGTAGTTATGCGGGGGGGCTGAGCCAGATATTGTGTAGTAATTGGGGAATTTTTTAATGAATGAGTCGAGTCACGGTGAAATGTAACAATGTGCCGGGGGCGGCACCCTCTCTCTGATTGGACAATGTCTGTGTTGAGTGGCAGCCGCGCCCACCAATAGGGCGCCGGTGCCCGGCCCCGATTGGTCGTGATGCACAGACTCCCCGCCCCCTCCCCGGCGCAACGTGACGCCCTGATTGACAGGCCCCACCCCTCTCCCGCCCCATTGGCCGGGCCTCCCGCCGCTGATTGGCCCAGAGGGATGAAGGGGAGGAGCCTCTGTCACGTCGGCCGCCGGGGGGGCGGGGCTATGTACCCGAGGGGGGGAGGGGGAGAGGGAGAGAGGATTCCCCATCCACCCTCTGACCCACACACACACACACACACACAGTGCCACCCGCACCCTGGCCATGGAGGTGGCCTGTGTCCAGGGGCTGGAGCCTCGACAGGAGCCGCCCTGTGTCCAGCCAGTCCCGTCGGATCAGTATGAGAGCCTGCCCGAGGCTATGCCCATCAGCACCCACATGATGGCAGGATCAGTGGCTGGCATCATGGAGCACTCAGTAATGTTCCCCCTCGACTCTGTCAAGGTGAGAGAGACCTGTCACTGTACCTGTCTCTATGTCTGTCCCTGTGTCACTGTATCTGTCTCTGTGTCAGTGTGTCACTGTCTCTGTCTCTGTGTCAGTGTGTCTCTGTATCTGTCCCTGTGTCAGTGTGTCTCTGTATCTGTCTCTGTATCAATGTGGCTCAATGTGCCTCTGTATCTATTTCTATCGCTGTGTATAACACACTGGCGTCGTGGAGTACTCAGTAATATTCTCCCTCGACTCTGTCAAGATGACTGAGTGAGAGAGAGAGAGACCTGTCTCTGTATCTGTCCCTGTGTCAGTGTGTCCCTGTCTCTGCCCCTGTGTCAGTGTGTCCCTGTCTCTGCCCCTGTGTGAATGTGTCACTGTATCTGTCCCTGTGTCAGTGTGTCACTGTCTCTGTCCCTGTGTCAATGTGTCCCTGTCTCTGTCCCTGTGTCAGTGTGTCACTGTCTCTGTCCCTGTGTCAGTGTGTCTCTGTATCTGTCCCTGTGTCAATGTGTGTATACTATCCCTGTCTCTGTCTCTGTGTGTGATCCCCTGGGCTGGGGGTGTGTACTATACACTGGCATCGTGGAGCACAGTAAGAAGTCTCACAACACCAAGTTAAAATCTAACAGGTTTATTTGGTAGCAAAAGCCACTGGCTTTTGGAGAGCAGCTGCTTCGTCAGGTAAGTGGGATTTCAGTTCACAAACAGGGCATATAAAGACACAAACTCAATTCACAAAATAATGATTGGAATGTGAATCTTTACAGGAAATCAAGTCTTAAAGGCACAGACAATGTGAGTGGAGAGAGGATGAAGCACAGGTTAAAGAGATGTGGATTGTCTCCAGACAGGGCAGTTAATGAGATTTTGCAAGCCCAGACAAGTCGTGGGGGTTACAGATAGTGTGACATAAACCCAAAATCCCGGTTGAGGCCGTCCTCATATGTGTGGAAAATCATGATACATGCATTAATGTTCCCCATCGACTTGTGTGTGTCTGTGTATGTATGCATTTGTGTGCTTGTATGTGTGTCTGTGTGTGAGAGAGAGAGAGAGGCCTCAATCTATCTGTATATGTATATCCCTGTATCAATGTGTATATATCTATCCCTGTCTCTGTGTGTGATCCCCTGGGCTGGGGGTGTCCATAATCCACTGGCATCATGGAGCACTCAGTAATGTTCTGCTTGACTCTGTCAAGGTGAGTGTGAGAGAGAAATCTATCTGTATCTGTCCCTGTGTCAATGTGTCTCTGTATCTGTCTCTGTGTGTGAATCCCCTGTGCTGGAGATGTGTATGATACGATAAGAAGTCTCACAACACTAGATTAAAATCCAATGTGTGTAGAATACACTGGGATCATGGAGCACTCAGTAATGTTCCCCCTCGACTCTGTCAGGGTGAGTGTGTATGTGTGTGAGAGAGAGAGAGAGAGAGACTTCAAATCTATCTGTGTCTGTATATCCCTATATCAATGTGTACATATCTATCCCTGTCTCTGTCTCTGTGTGTGATGCCCTGGGCTGAGGATGTGTATAATACCTGGTGTATAATATCTGTGTGTGTGAGAGAGAGAGAGTGTGTGTGGAGCAATCACTAATGTTCCCCCTCGACTCTGCCAAGTGTGAGAGAGACCTGTCTCTGCGTCTGTCTCTGCGTCTGTCTCTGCGTCTGTCTCTGCATCTGTCTCTGCATCTGTCTCTGCATTTCAGTCTCCTAAACTGTGGGTGTGTACAATACACTGGCAACGTGCAGCACTGAGTAATATTCCCCCTCGACTCTGTCAAGGTGAGTGAGTGAGAGAGAGAGAGAGACCTGTCTCTGTTTCTCAGTCCCCTGGGCTGGGGGTGTGTACTACACATTGGCATCATGGAACTAATGTTCCCCATCGACTCTGTCAAGGTGAGAGAGATCGGTCCCTGTATGTGTCTCTGTGTCAATCTGTATCTACCCCTGCCTCTGTCTCTGTGTGTGATCCCCTGTGCTGGGGATGTGTATCATACACTGGCATCATGCAGCACCCAGTCATATTTCCCCATCGACTCTGTCAAGGTGAGTGAATGAGAGGGATCTGTCTGTGTATCCATCTATCTTGTATCTGTCTCCAGATTCAATACCCGAGGCTGGAAGTGTATATAATACACACTGGGGATTCAGTCATAATCATTCAGTTGAGTGAAAGAATGGGATCAGTGCGTGTCTGTCTCTGTCCCTGAATACCCTGGGTGAGAGTGCACTCTATATATTAACAGCATGAGGACTGGTCTCTGCTGTAATGTATACCTTCATCTGGTGGATTCAGTTGTGGGGAAGAGTGCGTTCAGTAAATAACATGGGACTGGTCTCTGCGTCATGAACACACCTTCTTTCGATAAGTTAGGCCCATGTTTATATATAACAGCACTGAGGTAACATGAACCTGTGGGATAAAATTATGTTCTATTCATAACTCTCTGGGACGGCTGTACTCTTTACAACCGAGCATTGCAGTGTGCTTTCTGTAACACTGGAATCACATCTGTATCTGCCTGCTGTACACGAGATAAATGGTCCATTCTCAGTATAACAGTGTTGGACCTCCTCTCTGGGAAACATGCACCTTAGCCTGTGGTTTGTGTCCTGCTGCAGGAGTCCATTCTATGCTGTGTAAAGTATCAATTCAATGTTCCCATATTCCTCAACAGCGAAGCAGTGTGCCCCAACTGGAGCAAAGAGCAGTAGGACAGACAAGATCACTGGGCTTGTGCAGACTCGATGGGCTGAATGGTCTGTGATGCACTATTCTATATGATCCTATGCAGAACCCTGAGACTAATTTGTGAGAATAAGATGCATCTTGACCAGGGATAGGTGTCCATTCTATACAGGGGTGGCATGGTGGCACTGTGGTTAGCACAGCGCCAGGGACCCGGGTTCAGTTCCGGTCTTGGGTCACTGTCTGAGTGGAGTTTGTACCGTGTTCTCCCTGCGTCTGTGTGGGTTTCCTCCGGGTGCTCCGGTTTCCTCCCACACTCTGAAGATGAGTGGCCTCGGTGGATTGCCCCTGAGTATCCAAGGGATTAGCTGGGGTCAATGCATGGGGTTATGGGGATAGGGCTGAAAGGCCTCCTTCTGCACTGCAGGGATCCGATATAGGAACAAGCAGGAATCGTCTGTCAGAGGCAGGTACAATGACAGCATTTGTAAGACATTTGGACAGGTACATGGAAGGGAAAGCTTTAGCATGATATGGGCTGAGTTCAATTGAGAAAACCTGGTCAGCATGGAGGAGTTGGGCCGAAGGGCCTGTTCCCATGCTGTATCTGTCTCTGGCTCCAAGTCTAGGAGAATGTCAGACGTTGTGATTTGTTGTTAAGTAGCGAGCTGGTGATGGTGTGGGTCGCTGGTGATGCTGAAACATTCCTGTGCAGGGCACAGCTGGATTTCAACTGAAATGTAACTTGTGAAAGTTGAAATTGGAGCTGTGTTCAGTCTTCCCCACTCGACTGCTGTGTAATATTGCTGCTTGCCAGGGCGTTGGTTCAGTCCGCAGACTGGGAGCAGCTCTCCATCCTGTTTGAGAGTTTCCTGGACTGAGTGTGTGTGCCGATGGCTCTGCAGGAATGCTCAAACCACCTTGTGAATCTGTCTGAAAAAATCAGGATTTTGAGGGGGGGTGGGTTAGCACTGCTGCCTCACAGCGCCAGGGACCCGGGTTCGATTCCCGACCTTGGGTCACTATCTGTGTGGCGTTTGCACATTCTCCCCGTGTCTGCGTGGGTTTCCTCCGGGTGCTCCGGTTTCCTCCCACAGTCCGAAAGACCTGCTGGTTAGATGGACTGGCCATGCTAAATTCTCCCCCGGTGTACCCGAACAGGCACTGGAGTGTGGCAACTGTGGGATTTTCACAGTAACTTCATTGCAGTGTTAATGTAAGTTGACTTGTGACACAAATAAAAAAAAATTGTTTTCCCGTCAGAAAATACTCCTGCTTCAACAACTCCCAACAAGCCATTTGGCCCATTGAGTTTGCACCAATTCTCTGACAGAGCATCTTACTCAGGTCCCCTTCCACCTCTCGATCCTCTTAACCCAACACATTTACTTTGGTTTGATTTATTATTGTCACATGTATTATATACAGTGAAAAGTGTTGTTTCTTGCACGACACAGACAAAGCATACCATTCATAGAGAAGGAAAGGAGAGAGTGCAGAATGTAGTGTTACAGTCTTAGTTAGGGTGGAGAGAAAGATCAGCTTAGTGCGAGGTAGGTCCATTCAGAAGTCTGACAGCAGCAGGGAAGAAGCTGTTCTTGAGTCAGTTGGTACGTGACCTCAGACTTTTGTATCTTTTTCCCGAAGGAAGAAGGTGGAAGAGAGAATGTCCGGGGTGTGTGGAGTCCTTAATTCTGCTGGCTGCTTTGCCGAGGCAGCAGGAAGTGTGGACAGAGTCAGTGGATGGGAGGCTGGTTTGTGTGATGGACTGGGCTACATTCCTGACCTTTTGTAGTTTCTTGTGGTCTTGGGCAGGGCAGGATCCCATATCAAGCTGTGATATAACCAGAAAGAATGCTTTCTATGGGGCATCTGGAAAAGCTGGTGAGAGTCGTAGCGAACATGCCAAATTTCCTTAGTTTTCTGAGAAAGTAGAGGCGTTGGTGGGGCTTTCTTAACTGTAATGTCGGCCTCTTTCAGATGAGATGTTAAATCGAGGCTCCCTTCTGTTGATGTGACGATAACGTTTCAGGAAAAGCCACAACGTGGACATTATCACATTGCTGTTTGTTGGAGCTTGCTGTGTGTAGACTGGAAAGCGTGTTTCTGTAATACAGCAATGGCTACACTGTGTGCACTAATGTTTGGACGTGCAGTTCATGAAAAGCACGCTATTTCTCAATGCAAATCTTTTCATTAGTCTGAAACAATGTGCTTGCTGACTTTGCCAGTTCTGGTATCCTTGCTTGTCCACCTATCTGCCTCGGTATCACATGGCCCTATGAGATAGATCTGCAACCCCTCCTGTTTATTGCTGCACCATCAGTGACAATGCCTTCAGCTGCCTCTGAGCTGTTGTTGCCTTCCCTCGGAGAAACTCTCTGCCTCTTGGTCATGCTCTGACCTCTTACATAGCTTTGGCCTGTCTTACACCCTCCTGCTGTGGCTCACGTTTTGATTGGTGGAGCACCTCGGAATGTCTTCGACTGCGAAAGGTGCTATCCTCCTTACCTTGAAAGGGTGTCATTGTTCTCTGAAGCAGTCGGCACTTTTTGCTCGATTGAATTTTGACTTGGTTTCTCCTGGCCGTTTCTGAGTCTTTCTCACCTCTCCAATGGTTCCTTCATTCTTTCAGTGTGCAGTAGGATTGTGTAATGGGATTGTGTGTTCTGGCTGGTGATTTACGTTATGTCAACAGTGACTCATGACTTGGTGGAGATTTTGGTGAATCAGAACACAGTGTTGCAAAGTTGAGCTCACTTCCTTTCTGGATCTGAGTTCGAACACTTGGTCCTCCAACTGGGACTCAGGTGAAATGTCAGGGATTGATTTAATTTGATTTGTTGTTGTCACGTGTCAGATTACAGTGAAAAGTATCATTTCTTGTGCGCAATACAGGCATACAGTTCATGGAGTGCACAGCAGGAGAAGGAAAGGAGAGGGTGCAGAATGTAGTATGACAGTTGTAGCGAGGGTGTAGAGAAAGATCAACTTAATGTGAGGTAGGTCCATTCAAAAGTCTGACAGCAGCAGGGAAGAAACTGTTCTTGAGTCGGTTGGTACGTGACCTCAGACTTTTGTATCTTTTTCCCAACAGAAGAAGGTGGAAGAGAGAATGTCCAGGGTGTGAGGGGTCCTTTATTATGCTGGCTGCTTTGCTGAGGCAGCGGGAAGTGTAGACAGTCAGTGGATGGGAGGCTGGTTTGAGTGATGGACTGGACTCCATTTGCAATCCTGTGAAATTCCTTGCGGTCTTGGACAGAGCAGGAGCCCAGACCAAGCTGTGATACAACCAGAAAGGATGCTTTCTATGGTGCATCTTTAAAAGTTGGTGAGGGTCGTAGCTGACATGCCAAATTTCCTTAGTCTTCTGAGAAAGTAGAGGCATTAGTGGGCTTAGTTCACTACAGTGTTGGCATTGGGGGGATCAGGACAGGTTGTTGGTGATCTGGGCACCTAAAAACTTCAAGCTCTCAACCATTTGCGCTTTGTTTCCATTAATATAGACAGGGATACGTTCTCCTTTACGCTTCCTGAAGTCAATGACAATCTCCCTCATTGACATTGAGGGAGAGATTATTGTTGCCGCACCAGTTCACCAGATTCTCTATCTCATTCCTGCACTCTGTCCCGTCATTGTTTGAGATCCGACCCTCTATGGTGGTGTCGTCAGCAAACTTGAAAATTGAATTGGAGTGAGAGGAGTTTCACTGGCTGGAATCTTTTCCTCTGAAAGCTCAGCTGGGGGTGATGGGGAATGAGGAGCGATTATCGGGGTGGGATAGCTGAACATGGGCGCTCTTGCGCTGTTGGGCTTGTTACTGACATGTCCATGTGTAGTACGGTGAACCCTGTGGTGGAGGCAGCCAGGAAATCACCGTGCCTGTCATTACCCGCTGGGGGCACCATATTTACGGGTTGCCTGCACCATCACTTCCTCTTCAACCCTTCCTTGGGTTACCCTGCACCACAGAGGGTGGCACAGACAGATACCAATCCTGACATTAACATACACTCCCCAAAGGGGACGATACCGTGGCAACTCCCCATTAATCATGGAAGGGTTCACCTCACCAGGTACGTGCCACTGAGGTGCAAGGACAGAAATGACATTTATAACGAGTGACTGGCCAAAGTCAAATTCCACGTGTGAACTATTCCAGCCGCACTTCCCCCAAGAGCCAAAATTCCCACCCAAAGTTAATGGACCTTGACGTGGTCTGCTGAATTCTCTGTCCCAGCTAAGACGAGAAAATTCCACCCCGGAAGTTTGTCCCAATGTCAGGAAACATGGAAACCAGAAGCAGGAGGAGGCCATTCGGCCCTTCAAGCCTGCTCCAGTATTCATAATGATCGTGACTGATCATCGAATTCAGTATCCTGATCCCACCTCCCCCTGTCTCCCCACTGTCTCGCTCCCTTCAGCCCCGAGAACTAGATCTACAATCACACAACATTTTGGCCTCCCGGGGTATAGTAGATGGAGAGAGTACCAAAGGAGGCCTCTGAACTCACTGAGACCATTCCAGCTCTTCACTCTGGCTAACCACAAGCCAGATCGTCCCTCGTGCAACTGGGGATGACTTGCGTGTTGTTGTGTGTCTGAGAGATGGAACTGGTTTCTTTCACTGCTGCTCAGTGGTGAGTTGAGCCTTGATGAAGTTGCTTTCAGAAACAGGATGTCCAGTCTGGAGCTGGAGTCTGACAGGGTTCACCTGATTGGGAGCTCCAACTGCAGACTTGACCATGGAGGTCCCAACAAACACTTTGTCCATCAGCTTTGGACTGAGAATCAAAACTCTTGGATTGGACTCTGACCTCTGACTCTCCAGTCTTGCCCCAAAGGGTTGAGTGTGTGTAAGAGGGATGAGTTTGTCTCTCAGTCTCCGGGTGTTCCACTGTGCTTTGCAGTCAATGAAATACTTTGGCAATGCGGTCATGGTTGCAGGAAGTGCACAGCAAGCTGCAACAAATGAGGAGCAGTGTGAGACTGACCACATACTCTCCAGTGATTCGTATCAGGACATGGGAGAGAATTGCCCTATTTCTTCTGAGAAATAGTGCGGGAATGAGATAGAGAATCTGGTGAGCTGCTGCAGCAACAATAATCTCTCCCTAATGTCAACGAAATGCCAGTCGCTGAACTACAGCTGACCAGAAGTGTAACAGGGGTGGCACAGTGGTTAGCACTGCTGCCTCACAGTGCCAGGGACCCGGGTTTGATTCCCAGCTTGGATCAGTGTCAGTGTGGAGTCTGCACATTCTCCCCATGCCTGCGTGGGTTTTCTCCGGGTGCTCTGGTTTCCTCCCACACTCCAAAGATGCGCAGGTTAGGTGGATTGGTCATGCTGAATTGCCCCTTAGTGTCCTGGGCTGCATAGCTTAGAGGGATTAGTGGGGTCAATATGTAGGGATAGGGACTGGGTGGGATTGTTGTCGGTGCAGACTCAATGGGCTGAATGGCCTCCTTTTGCATGGTAGGGATTGTACGAACAGGTCCTGTCCCTTTTACTGACCTCAAACCAAGCGCTGGTGTGTTTGTGGCTGTGTGGCCTGGTGTAAGGTGGGCTGTGTGTAACTGTCAACCTCTGCTCTCCTGTTCTGGCACTGCTTGCAGATGGTTCAGAAGCTGAAATTGGCGCTGTGTGTTGTGAGAATGATTGGGTAAAATTCAGTGTGCGTGTGCGTGCGTGCGCCATGAGTCAGAAATTGGCCAGCTGTGATCTGTATACCCCAGTCACAGTTTGATTAAGATGTTTACACATGTCCTCAACACGCAAGGCTGTGTATATAAGCACAATCTTTTCACAGTACGGGAGGCAGAGTTGACACGAAATGCATTTGTATTGACAAAATGTCAACTCCTTACAGTGGACAAGAGGACATTCAGTCCATCGAATCTACACTGACTCTGTAACAGAGCGTCTGACTCAGTCACCCCCAATCCTCACAACCCCACCCATTTACCATGGCTAATCCCATATGACCAACACCTCTTTGGACACGATGGGGCAATTTAACATGGCCAATCCACCTGACCTTATTTGTGGATTGTGGGAGGAAACCCACACCGACATGGGGAGAATGTGCAGACTCCACACAGTCAGTGATCCAAGCCGGGAATTGAACCCAGGTCCCTGGCGCTGTGAGGCAGCAGTGCTAACCACTGTGCCACTGTCTTCTCTTCCAGTTTGACCCAACATGGCCGTACGAGTAATGTCTCTTTTTTTAAGCTGTGTTGATGGGTTCGAGTGGGAGTGATGCGCTGCTGTATCAGTGGAGAGACTGCTGAGATTGGGCTGGGGGTAAAACTGTGCTCGAGGGGAGAATGCTACAAGGCAGCACCCTCATCAGAAATGAATGGGACCAACCCATGTCTCTCTGAGCAGGCTCAGAGATTGCAAGATTGTCCTTTCCCTGGCCCACGTCGTTCCAACAAAAGGTTCATCAACGGCAGCACAGTGGTTAGCACTGCTGCCTCACAGCACTGGGGATCCACGTTCAGTTCCCGGATCGGGTCGCTGTCTGTGTGGAGTCTGCATGTTCTCCCCGTGTCTGCGTGGGTTTCCTTCGGGTGCTCTGGTTTCCTCCCACAGTCCATAGATGTGTGGGTTAGGTTGATTGGCCATGCTAAATTGACCCTTAGTATTCGGGGGACTAGCTAGGGTGAATACGTGGGGTTACTGGAATCGGACTTGGGTGGGATTGTTGTTGGTACAGACTTGATGGGCTGAATGGCCTCTTGTGAACTGTAGGGATTCTCGGAGACTAATCCTTGGGATGAAGGGACTGTCCTGTGAGGAAAGATTAAATAGGCTGAGCCTTTATCGTACGGACTTGAGAAGAATAACGGGCAACCTTATTTAAGCAGATAATAGTCTCACAGGGCCCAACAGGGTCGATGGGTTGGGGGAGGGAGATTGTAGGGAGATTACAGAGACGGGGCAATAAATTAATCATGGAAGGACTTGAAAAGAAATGTCGGAGCTTTAAAGCGAAGGGGTAATTGAGTGGGGAAGCTGTGTACAAATGAGGAGGATACAGGTGGCAGAATTCTCCCCTGTTGATGGGGAGAGATTAGAGACTTTGGTAGCTTCTTTCCACATGGGCTGCAGTTGCTGATTTGCTGGCAATCTCTCAATCCTGGCTGGTGAATGAGCCAAGATGCTGAATTTGGACACTGGCCCCATGATAACATCCTCTTCGTACAAGTATCGTAGGGCTTGGGCAGAGACCCAAAGCAAATGTTTTTGAACAGGTTGCGCTCTGACCCCCTTTGTGTACTGTGTGTACAGTCAGGGTTTGATGCCATGTGCGTCTATGGAGATCACTGCCTTGTGGAGAAGGTTCCAGAACCGTCAGTGCTGTTGGGTTTCAGCTCACTGTTGAGAGGGTTGAAGGCGAGATTTTGGAATATGTCAGATGTCAGGAGTTCCTTGAGTTTAACTCCTGTCAAGGGATACAATTTGATTCATTATTATCA
This sequence comes from Carcharhinus amblyrhynchos, assembly GCF_965287045.1. Classification (NCBI taxonomy): domain Eukaryota; kingdom Metazoa; phylum Chordata; class Chondrichthyes; order Carcharhiniformes; family Carcharhinidae; genus Carcharhinus; species Carcharhinus amblyrhynchos. Next base: position 109,608 of record NW_027650129.1, read on the forward strand.
CATGTATTGTTTCTTGCACACTATACAGACAAAGCATACCATTCATAGAATACAGAGAGGAGAAGGAAAGGAGAGGGTGCAGGATGCAGTTTAAGGGAGTGAGGGTTCACTGTGAAGAGCATTGAACGGGAGTTTAAAATGGAATGAGAGGGTGTGCTGGAGACATCTCGCGAGAAGTCACCAAACCCTGGCACCATCTTTCTTTTGACAATGGGCTCTTGGCTAACCGTTACAGTGTGTCTCTTAGCAAAACTCCTGAGGGAACTCAGGAACCCTTGGCCCCAACTTTCCTGTTCATCTGAAGACTTGGCATCAACCACATCCCAAAATATTCTTTGAAATAGTTGGAAGTCCTTGTCTTTGGCAAACGTTTAAGATGTCAGCATCGGTATCTTGAAAGCAGCGTGGTGAGAACCCGCTACCGCAGGGAGAAGCTGAAGCCAAGACAAGGCATGCACTTGTCAGGAAGCCAGGTAAACTAGGGAGAGAGAGGAGACAAGCTTCAGGAGGTCAGAGTACAGGACAAACATCGTCTGGACTGAATGGTTTTTGTCCTGTTGAGATGCGAGCGAGAATGACTGATACTGTGTCCCCATGGGCAGTGCACAAGTGTTGGCTCCGTTGAGGTACAGGAGTGGGTTAAATGTCTTGCTCAAGTCCCTTTGTGCTGATGTACATGCGGATCACTGAGCTTGCAGGTTATCAGTGAAGAAAGCATTCGATAGCCCTGAGCAGTTGTCTGTTGCTCCCTGAAGCCTTGTCTGTCTGATAAGGGTGGGGCAGTTTGATGGCTCTTTGCCCGTCTTTATCATTGCCCCAGAGTAGCGTTCTTGGAATTGAGTTCGGCGAATCAGCAGGGGAGCCCCTGATAAGGCCAAGTAACTGCTGTGTTTCTGGCATGGTCGAGTTGGCACACAGGATCTCTGGAAGAAAAGCAATGGTCTTCTCCCCAGCGCCCTTCAACATGACTCTTTTAAAGCTGGTCATTGGTTTCACGGGATCTTGCTGAGCGTTGCCACATTTACAAGCACAGGAATGGAAGTGTTTGCTTTGGGTTGTCCTGAGACAGACAAGCAGGAGGAGGCCATTTGGCCCTTCGAGCTTGCTCCGCCATTCACTCTGTTCATTGAATTCAATATCCTGATCCCCCGTTTTTCCCCCCCATATCCCTTGATCCCTTTAGCCCCAAGAGCTATACCTAATTTCTTCTTGAAATCATATATTTTGGCCTCAACGACTTTCTGTGGGAGTGAATTCCACACATTCCCCACCCTCTGGGTGAAGAAATTTCTCCTCACCTCAGTCCTAAAAGGTTTATCCCCTTATCCTCAAACTCTGACCCCTAGTTCTGGACTCCCCCCACCATCAGGACCATTCTTTCTGAATCTACCCTGTCGAATCCTGTTTGAATTTTATAAGTTTCTGTGAGATCCCCTCTCAGTCTCCAGTGAATATATTCCGAATGGACTTAGTCTGTCCTCGTATGTGACAGACCTGCCATCCCAGCAATCAGCCTGGTAAACCTTCGCTGTACTCCCTCTGTAGCAAGGACATCCTTCCTCAGATAAGGACACCAAAGCTGCACACAATAGTCCAGGTTGTGGCGATGCCAGTGTTAGACTGGGATGGGCACAGTGAGAAGTCACACAACACCAGGTTGAAGTCCAATGGGTTTATTTGGTAGCATGAGCTTTCGGAGTGTTACTCCTCCATCAGAGGACTCACTCAAATCTGGAATCATCTTGCAATTGTGTCTGTCTGTATATGCCATGTTTGTGAACCTACCTCTCCACTCACCTGATTTGGTTTGATTTATTCTTGTCACATGTAAAAAGTGAAAAGTCTTGTTTCTGCGCACAACACAGACATAGCATACAGTTCATACAGAAGGAAAGGAGAGAGTGCAGAATCGAGTGTCACAGTCATAGCTTGGGTGTAGAGAAAGATCAATTTAATGCGAGGTAGGTCCATTCAAAAGTCTGACAGCAGCAGGGAAGAAGCTGTTCTTGAGTCGGTTGGTACATGATCTCAGACTTTTGCACCTTTTTCCCGACGGAAGAAGGTGGAAGAGACAATGTCCGGGGTGCGTGGGGTCTTTGAGTATCCTGGCTGCTTTGCCAAGGCAGCGGGAAGTGTAGACAGACTCAATGGATGGGAGGCTGGTTTGTGTGATGGATTGGGCCAGATTCACGACCTTTTGCAGTGATTCTGCAGTGATATAACCAGAAAGAATGCTTTCTCTGGTGCATCTGTGGTGAGTTTTGTCACTGAGATGCCAAATTTCCTCATGATGAAGGGGCAGCGCTCTGAAAGCTCGTGATTCCAAATAAACCTGTTGGACTTGAACCTGGTGTTACGAGTCTATTCACTGTGTCCACAATATTCCAGGCGGGGCCTCCTGTCCAATTGCAGGTAAAGGCGCTGTAGCAATGCAAGAGTTGTATTTCTCCGGGGGAGGGTAGTATCTGTGAGTCACTTTCTGATGTGGTTTCTTTCCCCCTCCCTTTCCACAGACACGCATGCAGAGTTTACAGCCTAACCCTAAGGCGCAGTACAAGAATGTATTTGATGGCCTGCTGCGGATAATGAACACAGAGGGATACTGGAGACCTTTCCGAGGACTGAATGCAATGGTGCTTGGTGCAGGACCCGCTCACGCAATGTACTTTTCCAGCTATGAGAAAATGAAACGGACTTTTAGTGATGCCTTCGGTAACGGTGGCAATAGTCACTTAGCAAACGGTATTTGCCCATTAAGTCCGATGAATTCTATACTCTAACATTCTGCTCCAAGCCTGGCTCCCCTCTGTATTTAACCAGCCAGCCAGTGTAAGCTTTTCTGTAGTCTTTGTGTCTTGTTTGCATGCCTATCTGTTAGATTGTGTTGTCATTCAGCCACTCCTCTCTGGAGCGGCAAAGTGAAGCTAAAGTTTATTTACTCGTGTCACAAGTAAGGCTCACGTTAACACTGCAATGAAGTTCCTGTGAAAATCCCCGAGTCGACACACTCTGGCGCCTGTTCGGGTACACCGAGGGAGAATTTAGCATGGCCAATGCACTCTAACCAGCACGTCATTCGGACTGTGAGAGGAAACCGGAGCACCCGGAGGAAACCCACACAGACACGGGGAGAACGTACAAACTCCACACAGACAGTGACCCGAGCCGGGAATCGAACCCGGGTCCCTGGCGCTGTGAGGTAGCAGTGCTAACCCACTGTGTCAAAAGTCTGACTGTCACCCTATCCGCTCTTAGCTTGAGGTTTGTTCTAGTGTTCTGAGTTCAGTCCATCGCTCACTGTCACATCAAGTCGCTTCCTGCATTGACAATCTGGTACCCAGTAACTTGCAATGTCCACAGCTGTTCAGTGTGCGCCAGCCTGAGGCACCTGTAAACCACAGGGTGCCAAGTCAAATAGGGCAGCACAGTGGCACAATGGTTAGCACTGCTCTCTACAGCCCCAGGGACACGGGTTCGAGCCCCAGCTCAGGTCACGACCTGTGTGGAGTTGGCACTTTCTCCCCGTGTCTGCGTGGGTTTCCTCCGAGAGCTCCGGTTTCCTCCCATACTCAAAGCTGTGCGGGTTAGGGGGATTGGCCATGCTTAGTGTCAGGGGGATTAGTGGGGTAAATAAGTGGGGTTATGGGAATGCATGGGTGGGATTGTGGTCAGTGCAGACTCAATGGGCCAAATGGCCTCCGACTGCACTGTAGGATTGTATTAATGGGGCCCAGACACTTCAGATTTACCTCCAGCTGAATGGGGCAAGTCCATGCCCAGAGGGTGAGTGAGACCCATGACTGTCACTGTAAGGGCAGTTTTCCGGGCTTCCGGATTGAGCGTCAGAAACATTCCCACTGGGATTAACAGGGAAGGTGATTGGGAAGCAAAGGGGCACCCACTCAATGAGTGGCCTCAGTGAGAGATGTTCTCCTTTTGAGCTGTGAACTGATACTGGTCTTAAAAGTTTATTTATTAGTGTCGTAAGTGAGGCTTACATTAACACCGCAATGAAGTTACTGTGAAAATCCCCTGAGGTGCCACACTCCGGTGCCTGTTCGGGTACACTGAGGGAGAATTTAGCACTTAACCAGTGTATCTTAAGGACTGTGGGAGGAAACCGGAGCACCCGGAGGAAACCCATGCAGACACGGGGAGAATGTGCAGACTCCGCACAGACAGTGACCCAAGCCGGGAATCGAACCCAGGTCCCTGGCGCTGTGAGGCAGCAATGCTAACCCACTGTGCCACCGTGCCGCCCATTCTATTGCACCTTGCATCGTTTCAGGATGTCCCAAGCTCCCTGCAGGCCAACAATGGCCTTTTTGATGAAGGGCACTTATTGTTGTGATGCAACGCTGCGCTCATGAATGGATTATCTGTTCCAGTGACGTTGGGTGAAGGATAAATATTTGCTGGAACACAGCATATTGAGACAGGGCCCTGGAACAGTGTGAGAGTAACTCGAGACGACTCCTGTTGGACGCGCCTGGCACTGTAGCAACCCTAGCTCAGTGTTAGCGTGCCAGTGTCAGCTTGGATTGGCAGAGTGGATGGTCATTGTGTACCCTGTGTGCCGCCCTGAGCTCTGGGAATCGACTGTGGAATTCCCTCACCACCCCACTTTCCTTCTTGGCTCCACAATCCTGGAATCTTTGGCCTTTCCAGCGAGCTACGGGTCATCTGAGCCAATTGTCCTTGCCGGTCTCAATTATCAAACACCAGGCTCTGATATGAAAGGTGTTGATTAACTCGGCCTCGAGATCAAGTGAGGCACAAGAGACGGGGAAATTATATTTCCACTGGTCTGGTCTGTGTCCCCAGGTGGGATCCTGGGAGCAAAGAACAGCACAGGAACAGGCCCTGCGGCCCACCAAGTCTGTGCTGACGCAGATTCCTCTCTCATATTTTCTTGCCTCTGTGTGGTCCATGTCCGTCTATTCCCTGTCTACCCCTGTATCTATCCAGGTGCCTCTTGAACATTATTATAGAATCTGCTTCCACCACCTCCTCCAGCAGGGTGTTCCAGGCATTCTCCACCCTCTGTGTGGAAAAACTTGCCCCTTCCATCTCTTTTAAACTTTCACATTTTCAACTTATGCCCCTGAGTAATTGATCTTTCGACTCTGGGGAAAAAGACTCTGACTATCCACTCTATCCAAGCCTGTCATAATCTTGTAAGCCTCCATCAGGTTCCCCCCTCGTCCTCCGACACTCCAATGAAAATAATCCAGATTTATTCACCCTTTCTTCATAGTCCATATCCTCCAAACCGGGAAATATTCTGGTCAACCTCTCCTGCCCCCTTTCCAAAGCATCAACATCCCTTCCGGAGACCAGAATTGTCCACAATACTCTAAATGTGTCCTGACCAAAGTGGCTTCAATGTGACTTTCCAATGGGCCGAGCTGTGAGGAGATCAGCCGGATAATACTTGGTTGACTCTGGGTGAACTGGAACTTGCCAGTCGGAGTGGGACACAGCAGTCATCCTGCTTCTGGATTCATTTTGAGTCTGAGATTTCTCTTGACAAAGGAACTGTCCTCTGAGTGTCCAAGCCTATTGAGGAATCCGTTTTGCTGATGTTCTGTCTGCCTAGGAGCGGGTTTCTGGGGATATCAAATCCATCCTGCCTTGGTATCGGCGAGAACACCCGGAAGAGGAACAGGAGTGGACCAGTCGGCCCATCCAGTCTGTTCTGTCATACAGCAAGATCAGAGTAGATTTCCCACTTTCCCACCCAATCCCTTTGCCCCTCAATCTCTCCAACTGGCCAAGGTCTTCTGATCTATGTTTAGAATGTACTCCACTGAGCACTGGTGGCCCTCTGAAGGGAGATTTACAAATCCCTCCGCCTCCTGTCAAGCCCAAAGGGTTAACCCCCCTTATCCTGAGACAATGATTCTGAGTCGGCACGGTGGTACAGTGGTTAGCACTGCTGCCTCACAGCTCCAGGGACTCGGGTTCGATTCCCAGCTCGGGCTGTGTGTGTGTGTGTGTGTGTGTGTGTGTGTGTGTGTGTGTGGAGTTTGCACATTCTCCCTGTGTCTGCGTGGGTTTCCTCCAGATGCTCCGGTTTCCACCCCCAGTCCAAAGATGTGCGGGTTAGGCAGATTGGCCATGCTAAATTGCCCCTTGTGTCCTGGGATGTGTAAATTAGAGGAATTAGCGGATAAATATGTGGGATGACAAGGACAGCTCCTGGATGGGATTGTTTGTCAGTGCAGACTCAATGGGCTGAATGGCCTCATTCTGCACTGTAGGGTTTCTATGAGTGCTGAACCCTCCAGCCGAGAGAAGCAGCCTCTTCAGCCTGAACATTGTCAGCATTTTCAGTGTTTCTCTCAAGTTGATCTCAATGAATATTGGCCCATTCTGCTTGATGTTTAGATGGCTGAATCCAGGCCTATCCTGGGATACACTGGATTTGAACCATCGACAGCACCAGGCAGTGTCCTCTAGGTAGACCATTATAACTCCAGCCTTGGAATGAAGGCAGACCGCAAGAAATCATATTTTAATTCCAGTAGCTTCCAGTCAGCACTGCTCCCTCACAGCAACAGGGACCCAGGTTCAATTCCCAGCGAGGGTCACTGTTTGTGAGGAGTCTGCATGTTCTCCCCATGTCTGCGTGGGTTTCCTCTGGGTGCTCTGGTTTCCTCCCACACTCCAAAGATGTGCAGGTTAGGTGGATTGGCCGTGCTAAATTGTCCCTTAGTGTCAAAAGGTGCTTAGATGAGAGGGATTAGCGGGTGAAATATCTGAGGTTCCAGGCAATAGGCCTGGGTGAGATGCTCCTGGGGAATTTCACAGTAACTTGATTGCAGCGTGAACGTAGGCCTGACTTGTGACAAAAAAGATAAACCTTTTTACTTTGCTCTATCAGAGAGTCAGTGCGGACTCCATGGCTGCCTTCTGCAATGTCGGCACTCTGAGGTTCAATGTTCAACTTGTCAAAGTGGTGAGCACGTCAGTAACGTACACCTCAGTCCCAGGGTAGAATACGGCAGAGGGGGTGGGGGCAGAGGGGGTGGGGGCAGAGGGGGCAGATAAGGTGAGTCTTGGAAGAGGGGAAGACTGTCTTCACATGACTGCGGTTACAATGGTGAGAGAGGGATCTGTATTCTCTCTCTCTCTCTCTTCCTCTCTCTCTCTCTCTCCTCTCTCTCTCTCTCTCTCCCTCTCTCTTAACCAGCTTGTATCTTTGAATTAACTGCGAGACTGATGGTGGAGCCTCCAACAACACTGTGCAGGCAAATAAATGCAAAATGCTGACAGGAAGTGCAGGTCTGGCAGCATCTGTGGGGAGATTCCAGTCCGTGTGACCCTTGTACAGAACTTGGACCACCCACCCCGTTGAAGAGAAGGCCTGCCCGAGAGCTTGCAGGATCCTGGTGCCCCAGTGTCAGCTCATTGTGGCCGTCATTCAGACGATTCCTATCCCCCTTCCCTGGGTGTAAGTTATCGGGTTTCAGCCTGCCTTGTCATTGTATTTTCACTGGGGCACCCACTCCATCCCAGCCACGGAATCACAGTCCCGCATTCACTCGGAAAGCTGTGGCAATGTTTTGTTACGGAATAGTGTTTCCGAAATTCAAATTACTTTTCCTTCTGTACTTGTTCAGCTTTTCTGATGTCTCTCTCCCAGCTGCGTGATCTTTCTGTCTTGCCTTTCTCTTTGTTTCTCTCTCGCTCCCTTTTCTTTTCCCCCCCGCTCTGTCTTCATCTCCTCTCTCTCTTTCTTTCTCTCACGATATCCTTGGTAAAAAGAGCAAAGAAAAGCCCAGCACAGGAACAGGCCCTTCGGCCCTCCAAGCCTGTGCCGATCACTGGAGAAAATCTTTCTGCTGTTGCTTGGTCCCTATCTCTCCATTCCCTCCCGATTCATGTCCCCATCCAGATGTCTCTGAACTGTTGCTCACGTGCCTGCCTCCACCACCTCCTCTGGCAGTGTGTTCCAGGCACCCACCACTCTCTCGGTGAAAAACATCCCCCCGTACATCTCCCTGAAACTCTCCCCCCTCACACCTTGACCCCGTGTCCCCTTGTAACTGACACTTCCACCCTGGGAAAGAGTCTCTGACTATCCGCCCTGTCTGTGCCTCTTGTATTTTCGTATTCCTCTGTCAGATCTCCCCCTCTCTCCGTCTTTGCAGTGAAATCAATCCTAGTTTATTCTCCTCGTAGCCAACACCCCCGAGACCAGCCAACATCCCGGTGAACCTTCTTTTGCACTCTCTCCAAAGCGGCCACATCCTTCTGGTAGTGTAGAACATCGAACGTTCCTGCACAGCACAGGCCCTTCGGCCCTCAATGTCGCGCCAACCTGTGAAATCACTCTAAAGCCCATCTGACCTCCACCGTTTCAATATCATCCACATGTTTATTCAATGACCATTTCAATGCCCTTGGCGACCAGAACTGCATGCAATATCAGGGCTTTGTCATTGATGAGTTTGAACCTTTGGAGAATGATTGCACTGTGACTTGTTGCCGGAAGACTGTTTCTCCCCTTTTCCCTTCTTCCAGAAGCCAGGATTCTGGAAGTTCTAACATATTGTCTCTCTCTCTCTCTCTCGCTCTGTCCTGTGGCTGCTTTAAGAGTGTGTGGGCTAACGCAGTGCCATTGGAGGTGTATCAGGCACGTGTGGGCCAGATCCCGTGAGTCCCTGTGACACACTGCCTGTCTCTCGACACGCGTGCAGGGGCTGAGCGTGATGTTGTGGACACGGCACTGCGGGATCCTGGGTGACCACGACGTGGAGATGACGGCGAGACTTCTGTCTGGGTCTTGGTGACGCACTGATATCCACGTTCTGTTTGACAGGTATCGCTGGAGGTTTAGCAACCCTGTTGCACGATGCCATCATGACACCGGCTGAAGGTAACGACACCTCGACGGTGGGGGGGGGGAGGGCGGTGAGACGGTGTTCCAGTTCGTAATGGATTTTACCCTCATGGCCTTGATGCTGCTTCTGATGTGACCCCCTCAGGGTGTCCGATCTGACAGGGTGGAGCCCCCTTGGGGCAGGAGGGTGGTGAAGCATCAATGTGTAGCCAGGAGGGAGCAGATTGAGGTTGTAGTTTGATGTGGGGTGAGGAATGAATGACCGAGACCACACGCAGGCTTCCGGCCTTGCCAGGACAGGTGGCTCCGTGTATTCTCAGCATTGTCCAGAGTTACAGCATTGGCCAAACACAAGTCTTCAGACGGATCTCCCTGCCTTTGAGGGAGGTGGAAGTGGGGGAAAGAGGAATTTCTCAGGCAGGAATGGGCTGCACTGTGGGGCACAGAGCCGTGAACTATGATTAATTGGCAGAGGGGGAACATGGGTCTTTTCCTTCATTCGTGGGACATGGGCATCGCTGGCTGGGTCAGCATTTATTGCCCACCTCTAGTTGCCCTTGGAGGGCAATTGAGAGTCAACCACATTGCTGTGGCTCTGTGGTCACATGTAGGCCAGACCAGTTAAAGACAGCAGATTTCCTTCCCTGAAGGACATTAGTGAACCAGTTGGGTTTTTCCAACAATGGTTTCATGGTCATCAGTAGATCCTTAATTCCAGATATTTTTTATTGAATTCAAACTCCACCATCTGCCGTGGTGGGATTCGAACCCGGGTCCCCAGAAGGTTACCCTGGGTGTCTGAATGGTTAGTCCTGTGACAATATCACTGTGCCACTGCCTCCCCTATGGGCCAGAGGCTTCTCTCTGCTGCACTGGCTCTGAGATTGAGAGGTGTGGCATTGAGGTGGGATTTACTGACCACCGCATTCCACACCTTCCCTTCCCAACTGTCCAAACTCTCCCATCCCACCTGTGGCAAACACCTGCTGCTGCCAGGGCCCGCAAATGCCACCTGAAATTCAGGAGCAGGGTTTGAGGGTCCAGTATACCCACTCGGGCTGAATGGTCTGTCTGATGGGTCGGTGCGGATGGAGTCCCCAGGGTATGTGGAACTCTCATCCCAACTCGGGCCCAGGTCGACACTGAATCCCAGCTGAACAAGGGGCTGGAGTTTGACCATAGGTGCCGGATCATGCCTGGGAAATTGGGAAGTCAGTGCTGGGATTTGATGGATTGAGCTATAAGGAGAGGCTGGATAGACTGGGAATTTTTTCTCATAAGAACATAAGAAATAGGAGCAGGAGTAGGCCATCTAGCCCTTCGAGCCTGCCCCGCCATTCAATAAGATCATGGCTGATCTGTAGTGGATCAGTTCCACTTTCCCGCTTTCTCCCCATAACCCTTCATTCCCTGGTCTATCAGAAACCTATCTACCCGTGACTTAAATAGATTTAGCGAGGTAGCCTCCACCACTTCAACGGGCAGAGAATTCCAGAGATTCACCACCCTTTGAGTGAAGAAGTTCCTCCTCAACTCCGATCTAAACCGCCCCCCCCCTTATCTTGAGGCTGTGTCCTCGAGTCCTACTGTCCTTTCTAAGCGGGAAGAACCTCTCCACCTCTCCCCTATCCATCCCCTTCATTGTCTGATACGTCTCTATAAGATCCCCCCTCATCCTTCTAAACTCCAACGAGTACAGACGAGTATTTCGTCTCTCCTCATAGTCCAACCCCGTCAACTCCGGTATCAGCCGAGTGAACCTCCTCTGCACTCCCTCCAAGGCCAATATATCCTTGCACAAGTGCGGCGACCAAAACTGCACAGGGTACTCCAGCTGCGGCCTCACCAGTGCCCTGCACAGTTGCAGCAAGACCTCCCTACTTTTATATTCTATCCCCTTCGCTATAAAGGCCAGCATCCCATTCGCCTTCCTGACCACCTGCTGCACCTGCAGACTGGGTTTTTGCGACTCGTGCACAAGGACCCCCAGGTCCCTCTGCATCGTAGCATGCTGCAGCTTTTCACCCTTTAAATAGTAATCCCTCCGACTATTATTCCTGCCCAAGTGGATAACCTCACACTTGCTAACGTTGTACTCCATCTGCCAGGTCCTCGCCCACTCGTTCAGCCTATCCAGATCTCTCTGCAGACTTTCCACACCCTCCGCACAATTTGCTTTTCCACTCATCTTTGTGTCATCAGCAAATTTCGTCACCCTACACTCAGCCCCCTCCTCCAGATCATCTATATAAATGGTAAATAGCTGAGGCCCCAGCACCGATCCCTGCGGCACCCCACGAGTCACCAACCGCCAACCAGAATAGCACCCATTGATACCAACTCTCTGCCTCCTATTATTCTCTGGAGCGTAGGAGGCTGAGGGGTGATCTTATAGAGGTCTATAAAATAATGAGGGACACAGATCAGCGAGATAGTCAATATCTTTTCCCAAAGGTAGGGGAGTCTAAAACTAGAGGGCACTGGTTTAAGGTGAGAGGGGAGAGATACAAAAGTGCCCAGAGGGGCAATTCTTTCACCCAGAGGGTGGTGAGTGTCTGGAATGAGCTGCCAGAGGTGGTAGTAGAGATGGGTCCAATGTTGTGTTTTAAAAAGCATTCAGATAGTTACATGGGTACGATGGGTGGAGAGGGATGTGGGCTAAATGCGGGCAATTGGGATTAGCTTTGGGGGCTTTCAGAAAAGAGTAGCATGGACAAGTTGGGCCGAAGGGCTGTAAACCCATGCTGTAAACCTCTCTCTGAGTGGGGGAGGAGGACGATGTTGAGGGGGTGGGGGTGGGGGGCGGGGTGGAGGACGATGGGGTGGGGGTGGGTGTTGGTGGGGAAGCTGCTTCACTGGGGGCATTGTTTGGTGAAGCCATTGCCAGTGTGTCTCACTCTGTTGTCCTGTTTCTCCCCCCCACTCCCACCCCCACACAGCTGTCAAGCAGCGGATGCAGATGTTTAACTCCCCGTACACGGGGGTCCTGCAGTGTATCCGGCTGGTGCGGAGGTCGGAGGGGATCCGAGCGTTCTACCGCAGCTACACCACCCAGCTGACCATGAATGTGCCGTTCCAGGCCATCCACTTCATCACCTACGAGTTCATGCAGGAGCAGCTCAACCCGTGCCGCCATTACAACCCCGGCTCGCACGTGGTGTCGGGGGCCCTGGCGGGGGCCGCCGCCGCAGCCGCCACCACCCCGCTGGACGTGTGCAAGACGCTGCTCAACACCCAGGAGAACCTGAAGCTGGGGGCGCTGAGGAGGAGAGGCGGGCACCTCTCTGGCATGGCCAATGCCATCAGGACTGTCTACCAAGTCGGAGGCCTGCCCGCCTACTTCAAGGGCGTTCAGGCCCGCGTCATTTACCAGATGCCCTCCACTGCCATCTGTTGGTCAGTTTATGAATTCTTCAAGCACTTTATCACAAAGCAGCAGTCCTGAGGGTGAGCCCCCCCCAACCGACCCACCCCCCCCCCCCCTCTCCGCCGCTGCCACCGCCGCCGCCTCCCTTCTCCCGTCCCAGGGGAAGATGGCTCTCGGGTCGATTCCCTCCCAAGAGGTGTTGGAGGAAGGTGGCTGGCCTGGGCAACACCCTTGGAAGTTGGGAGCAGCCCCGCGCCCGGTTTGTCTTTCAGAGGGCACCCTCTCTGAACGTGAGGCAGTGGAGAAGGGAGAGGGACTGCCTCCAGCCTCCCCTTCCCCATTGGGGTGGGGTGGGGTGGGGTGGGGTGGGGGAGAGAGTGTGTCAATGTCGGGGACAACAGCAAGCTCGGTGACCGCCCCCGCACCCCTCCCCTGCGCCCCCCCCCCCACCACCCCACCACCACCCCTGCTCCCCGTCTATTGCTACGCTTGCGAAATATCTCTTTGAATAAATGGTCTGACAAAGCAGCGATGTGAGAGAGCGGGCTGCTTTCACTCACTATCTGAGTGGGGAGGGTTCGTGGTGGAGCGGGGGGGAGGTGGATCTGGCTTTGAAAGGGGTGTGAGACTGGGGTGGGGGCGGGTGTGGTGGTGGTGGGGGAACGCCAGATGAAGGGTCCTTCCCCATGCCCTGGCCTGGATAGAGACACACACACATACACACACACACTGGGGGAACACCTTATTCACCAGGATCTTTCAATGCAACTTTGTACCAAAGAGTAGCCCCCAGTTTCTGAAGTGCCTTTGGCTGTTCAACTCCACAGCAAGAGGTCGAAACACCAACACCCTTGTTTCCTCCTCGACTGGTCACTGTGGGCAGGCAGGGGTGAGGGTGGGAGAGAGAGAGAGAGAGAGAGAGAGTCGACATGAGGCAGAGACAGAAATGGGCTGAGTGATGCCTTTCACAGCCCAATAGCTCGATCGTTCCGCAGGGTATAACTGGAGCTCCAATGTTTGTGTGTGTGTGGAAGAGGAGGAAGGTAAAAGGGCAGGATATTTGCAGCAGTGGAAGGATTGTGTGTCTGAGATATATGTGATATAGAGAGAGAGATTTTATTCTTGCAGAGAGAGATTTTCACCAGTGTGTGGGTTCAGTGGAATGTATTGAGAAGGACGAGAGGATGTTTTTCACAAAGTGAGCAGGAGACATTGGAGCTTTAGTGTTTTTGTTGATTTATTTTTAGCATGTGAATGTTGTGAGATCCCCGAGACACCCCTGATTTTCAAGGAGTTTATTCCTTTTCGGAACATCCCTCCAAATAATCTTCCCCGTGTGTGTGTGGGTTTCCTCCGGGTGCTCCGGTTTCCTCCCACAGTCGAAAGACGTGCCAGTTCCCTGGATCAGCCGTGCTAAATGACCCCTCAGTGAGGAAAGCTGTGTCGATTCGGGGGATTAGATTAGCAGGGTAAATATGTGGGGATAAGGCCGGGGTGGGATTGTTGTCGGTGTGGGCTCGATGGGCTGAATGGCCTCTCTTTGCACTGCAATGATTGTAAACTGCCTCTTAGTGTCAGGGGGAACTAGCAGGGATAAAGACATGGGGATCGGGCCTGGGTGGGATTGTACTAGGAGCAGACTCAATGGGCTGAATGGCCTCTCTTTGCACTGGAGGGATTGTAAATTTCCCCTGAGTGTCGTGGGAACGGCAGGATAATTCTATGGGGATAGGGTCTGCGTGAAGGCTCGATGGGCTGAATGGCCTCCTTTTGCACTGTAGGGACTCTGAGATTGATTCGATAGTCAATGAGTGAGCAAACATTAAGCTGATGTTCAGACATAATGGGGGAAGTTTCGCATCCCCCCGCCATCATCCATTTACCTCGGGCAGTATTCCCCGGGAAATCCCACCCAGTGAGTTTGTGTGACGGTCTCTTGCTGCGTTGATGACCCCTTTCCTCTGGCTCCCACTTATCCCGGTTTTGCTTGCTGCCCTCTCATGCGCCACCTCTCATTCCCCGATTTCCCAGCGCTCGCTCCTTTAATCCGTCTAATCCGAGTTTCTCCAGGCAACACCGACCCCAGTTCACCATCCAGTATCCGGAGATTTCAATCCACGGCTGAGATTCAAAACTCTGACCGTCTTTTCGATTTATCGGATTCGTTCTCCCCGGCTTTTGGATTCCCTCCCTCTCTCCTGGCCTGCGGAGAGGGTCACTGCTCATGGCTCCCGAGCTTTGGGATGAATTTGAAATGGGTGTCTAGAGATCTTCGGGAAATTAGGAGCTCCCCCCCATCCTCCCCTCCCCACCGCCCCCTCAAATCTCCATGCCCCAAAGGCAGGATAGTCGCGGGAGGTATGGATGGGGATGGGGGAAGGGAGGAAGATTTGTGTGTTTCATTAACCCCCCCCCCCCCCCCCCCGCCAACCCTCAAAAGAACGAGGTAGAAAATTTCCGTGTGTGAGTGGCACGTCAAAAGGTGCGAACAGCTCCCGATACCAGCTCTTGGAATCTGCCACCTACCCCCTCCCTGGAAACAGGGGTTTTACCCCAACAACACAAGCTTCGTAGGAATAGGCTTTTTTGCTGGCCCTCGATTTTTATTCAGCTTCGAACCCCACTCTTCAGCAAGGATGTCAGGCTGCGGGAGTGGGGGGGAGGGCGGGTGAGGGACAGTCTTCCTCGACCCTACTTGACCACCCCTCGCTGGCCAACCTCTGAGGAACACTCCTGCACACTCACTGAGCTGGCCAAGTGTGTGTGTGTGTGTGCGTGTGTGTGTGCGCATGTGTGTGTGCATGTGTGTTTGTGTGTGTGCATGTGTGTTTGTGTGTGTGCATGTGTGTTTGTGTTTGTGCACGTGTGTTTGTGTGTGTGTGTGTGCGCATGTGTGTGTGTGTGTGTGTGTGCGCGTGTGTGGTGCGCGCATGTGTGTGTGCATGTGTGTTTGTGTGTGTGCACGTGTGTGTGTGTGTGCGCGCATGTGTGTTTGTGTGTGTGCACGTGTGTGTGTGTGCGCGCATGTGTGTTTGTGTGTGTGCACGTGTGTGTGTGTGCACGCATGTGTGTTTGTGTGTGTGTGCGCGCGCGCATGTATGTTTGTGTGTGTGCACGTGTGTGCATGCGTGTGTCTGTGCGCATGGGTGTGTGTGTGCATGTGTGTGTGTGCACGTGTGTGTGTGTGTGTGTGTGTGTGCTGTGGACCCCTAACTCAAACCGGGCAGAGTTTGCTCCCTGCTGAACTCCTCACTGCACCGTCAATGTTTTATTTCTCAATCTAGTTTTATTGTGTAAAGAGAGATTTAGGTGCCTTATTGGAGGACCGCTTTGCACTGAGATGCGACTATCGATGTCTGTAAGAAGTTCCAAAACAATGTGTATTTTTATAATAAATTAAAACAAAGTAGTCACTTTAAACTGACTGTCATGTGTTGAATGTTCCAGCTCTGAGTGAGGGGTCACCCAGACTGCAAACATTTGGTTCTATTCTCTCTCCACAGACCGGCTGGGATTTTCCAGCATTCCAGCACCGGCATGTGTTTTTTATTCATTCGCGAGGCTGTCCAGCATTTACCCACCATCCCTACTTGCCCTTGGAGGGCAGTTGAGAGTCTGTGACTCTGGAGTCGCATGTAGGCCAGACCGGGATAAGGACGGCAGATTTCCTTCCCTAAAAGACATCAGATGAGTTTTTCCGACAGTCGACAATGGTTTCATGGTCATCGGTGGATTCTTAATTCCGGATCTTTACTGAATTCAAATTTTACCATCTGCTGTAGTGGGATTCGAACCCAGGTCCCCAGCGCAATACCCTGAGTCTCTGAATTAGTAGTCCAGCGACAGTGCCACTACATCACCACCTGAATGATGCACAGCGAGAGCCTGTTCGATATCCAAGTGACAGTTTCCATTCAGCCTCCTCAACTCCAAGCTCTGGAATTCTCTCCCTGAACCTCTCTCCCACTTCCCTCATTCCAACTCCTCCTCAAAGCCTCTCACTCGGAGGGTCAGGAATTTTCTAACACTCCAGTCAAACACTGGGGGGTGTTTTGCCACATTGTGTCCGAGTTGTTGCAGGGGGTCGGAATGGTTGACGAACAGGTTTGAACTCACTTCCTTGTCGAAGCCCATGGCGGGAATGTTGCACCGGACTGCTGCATCCTCATCATGATTACACAGGTTGTCCTGGTTAAACTTGCACTCAACGATGGACCTCTCAAAGCCCGTGCACGACACCTGATCCCAGATAATATTTTCCATTGAATTCAAATTCCGCCATCTGCCCTGGTGAGATTCGAACCCAGGTCCCCGGAACGTTAGCTGATTTGCTGGATTAGTAGCCTACCGATAATACCACGAGGCCATCACTTCCCTCTGCTGCGTTCCGTTTCTCAGAGCTTCTGCCGTTAGTAGTTCTGTGACACTGATTTGGGTTGGCGGGGGAGGGGGGTTGAGTTTGATTTGCACAAATGTGTCGGAAAAGTGAATCAACAGTGCCTGCTGTGAAGCTTCTGTATAGACCTCCCAAACGGTGGCACAGGGGTTAGCGCTGCTGCCTCACAGCGCCAGGATTCGATTCCTGGCTTGGGTCACTGTCTGCGTGGTGCCTGCACATTCTCTCCCTGCGTCTGTGTGTGGGTTTCCTCCCGGGCGCTCCGGTTTCCTCCCACAGTCCGAAAGACACGCTGGTTGGGTGAATTGGCCGTGCTAAATTTTCCCTCGGCGTACCTGAACAGGCGCAGGAGTGTGGCCACGAGGGGAAAAGGCAGAGTGAGTATGAACCACTTGAGTTGCAAACTGACTTGATTTATTATTGTTACACGCATTGGGATACAATGAAAATTTCTTGCTTGCTCTCCAAAGTATACCATTCATAGAGAAGGAAAGGAGAGAATGCAGAATGTAGTGTTACAGTCATAGCTAGGGTGTAGAGAAAGATCAACTTAATGCGAGGTCAGTCCATTCAAAAGTCTAACGGCAGCAGGGAAGAAGCTGTTCTTGAGTCGGTTGGTGCGTGACCTCAGACTTTTGTATCTTTTTTCCGAAGGAAGAAGGTGGAAGAGAGAATGTCCGGGGTGTGTGGGGTCCTTAATTATGCTGGCTGCTTTTGTGAGGAAGTGGGAAGTGTAGACAGAGTCAATGGATGGGAGGCTGGTTTGCGAGATGGATTGGGCTAGATTCACGACCTTTTGTAGTTGCTTGCGGTCTTGGGCAGAGCAGGAGCCCATACCAAGCTGTGATACAACCAGGCAGAATGCTTTCTATGGTCCATTTGTAAACGTTGACGAGAGTCTGGTCTCGTGTTGGTTGAGGGAGTGTCCATAGGGTGGCGCCATTGGACTTCCGTTCAGAGGGTCAAACATCAGGTTCAAAACTGAACATGTCACGGTTAAATCACGCGTGACGATGGGATGTGACAGAGTGTGGTGGATAACGAGTGAGGCAGTCACCAGACTTGCTGTCCTCCTTGCTGCGTTTCCCCAGACAGAAGCTTGTTGAAGTGACAGAGACTGGAGCACCAGAGGGGAGTCTGGCACCGAGACTGCACTGACACTGAAAACCAACACCCCCCCCCACTCCCCTCTACCCCCACTGCTGCTGCTGTCCCCCTGCGTGGGTCAGACTTGATCAACAGCCCAGGAATCGGCCCCCTGGGCCCAGCCTGTGTGTGTGTGTGTGTGTGTGTGTGTGTGTGTGTGTGTGTGTGTGTGTGTGAGACCAGCATCATTCTCACACGGGTCACTTGGCCATGGCTGATTGTGGGATCTTGCTGTGCATAAAATGGCAACTGCCAGCAGACCACAAGTTGATGAGTGCCTGGTCGAGCAGTCTCAGCCATCCTGAGGTCATCGAAGGCGCTATATTAATGCAAGTTTTACTGGGAGGGTATGGCGGTGGGGGAGGGAGTGGGTGGGGGGGTGCCGTGGTGGGGGGAGAGGGGTGCATTCTCGAATCTTGTCCTGCCCACCCGTCTGCCAGTGAGAAGAGAGAGTCTGGAGTTGCAGCCAAATCTCCGTTCACACTCGGAGAATCCCAGCCAGGAACAAGGACACCATTCCCTCTTTAACTCCTCCACTTCAAAATAATCCCTCCAGTGCAGAAGGAGGCCATTCAGCCCATCGAGCCTGCACCGAGCACAATCCCACCCTGGCCCTATCCCCCTGTCGCCCCACCCATTTACCCCAGCTCGACCCCCCCGACCCCGACACTGAGATGGAATGTACCACGGCTAATCCACCTTCACCCGCACATCTGGCACAGTGGGTTAGCACTGCCATCTCACAACGCCAGGGACCCGGGTTCGATTCCCGGCTTGGGTCACTGTCTGTGTGGAGTTTGCACGTTCTCCCCGTGTCTGCGTGGGTTTCCTCCGGGTGCTCCGGTTTCCGCCCACAGTCCAAAGATGTGCGGGTTGGGCAGATTGTCCATGCTAAATTGCCCCTCGGTGTCCCAAGATGTAGAGGTTGGCAGGGTAAATGTGGGGAATTACGGGGTAAACTTGGATAAGAGTCAGTGCAGACTCGATGGGCTGAATAGCCTCTTTCTGCCCCGCGGGGATTCTGTGATTCTAACTTTTGCACTGCAGGAGGGAAACGGAGCACCTGGAGGAAACCCTTGCAGACACGGGGAGAACGTGCAAACTCCGCGCAGTGATTCAAGCTGGGGAATTGAACCTGGCTCCATGGTGCTGTGAGGCAGCAGCAGTGCTAACCACTGTGCCACCGTGCCTATCACAGCCTCCTGTTGGTTGAACGTGCACCATTTCTCTCCGGTCTGAAAACCCACAACCAATCGGTGAGGTGTTTGCAGCAGTAAAAATCACCATCTTGACAAATGGTGAGGCCAAGTATTGGAATGGCCAATACTCGGTGAGAAATCTGTACAGCAATCCCCTGCCCCTCTCCAGTCAGTCAGTGATGGGGTGAATGGCTGTTCCAGGACACTGTACTTTATCTTCATACCAGCACATAGATTTCCTATCTGTCAGCTCTTTAATATCATATTCCTGATACAGATCTCAGTACACAGCCTCCCACTAACTCTGTCTGAGACTGCCAGAACAGTGTTACTCTCAACTCTTTGGGAGGTAACTCTATATTTGTCATGCTTAATCCCCCTCTCCAGCATCCTCTCTTTCTCTCTCTCTCTCCCCCCCCACCCCGCTCCTCCCTCGCTCCCTCCTCTCTCCCCCCTCTCTCTCTCTCTCTCTCTTTCCCCCCCACTTTTCTCTCTCTCTCTCCCCACTTTCTCCCCCCACCGGCTCTCCCCACCTCTCTCTTCCCCCCCCACAAACCCCAATCTCTCTCTCTCTCTCTCTCCCACCTGAGGAAATTGGCGGCACAGTGGTTAGCGCTGCTGTCTCACAGCGCCAGGGACCCGGGTTTGATTCCCAGCTTGCGTTGCTGTCTGTGTGGAGTTTGAACGTTCTCCCCGTGTTTGCGTGGGTTTCCGCAGGGTGCTCCAGTTTTCTCCCACAGAAGGTAAGGTGTATTGGCCACATTAAATTGCCCCTTAGTGTCCGAAGATGTGCAGGTTAGGGGGATTAGCCGGGTAAATGCATAGGTTTACGGGGAACAGGTCTGGATGGGATTGCCCCTTAGTATCGGGGGATTACATGGGGGTACGAGGATAGGGCCTGGGTGGGATTGTGGTCAGTGCAGACGCCATGGGCCGAATGGCCTCCTTCTGCACCGTAGGGACTCTATGAATTGAAGAGTGTGCATCTGAGAGCAAGAGAGAAGAGACTGGGAGGAATAGGAGGCTAGTCAACTTGGGATAGAGAGACCAGTGTGGGCAACATTAAACAATTCCAAAATTGCAGCTTTGTCTGAGATTTCCCAACTCTTTTCAAAGAAATCTTGATTTTTTTTCTCCTTCCAATCCCACGACCGCCACCACCCCGACACACTTCCTCAGTTTGACTTTCAAGTTGACACACTACTGCCAGAACAGCAATAACCAAACACAAAAAGAAAGCAATTAAATCCTTTCTCATTTCTTCCTTTCAAGTTGTCCATTGAGCTATTGGAAAGAAATATAGTCAGAAATAGACCTGGCATAGGCAGAGAAAAAATCTAACATGGAGGAAATGGGTAAGCACGGTGGTTCGCACTGCTGCCTCACAGCGCCAGGGACCCAGGTTCGATTCCGGCCTCGGGTCACTGTCTGTGTGGAGTTTGCATGTTCTCCCTGTCTCTGCGTGGGTTTCCTCTGGGTGCTCCAGTTTCCTCCTCTCCTCTGAGGAGTAATTTAGGTCGTTTAGATGGTTTGGCCATGGTAAGTGCACAGAGTTAGAGGGATGGGCCTTGTTAAGGTGCTCTTGCAGACAGTCACTCCAGAGTGGCACAGTGGTTAGCACTGCTGCCTCACAGCGCCAGGGACCTGGGTTCAATTCCCGGCTTGGGAATGTTTGCACGTTCTCCCTGTGTCTGCGTGGGTTTCCTCCGGGCGCTCCGGTTTCCTCCCACAGTCTGAAAGACGCCCTGGTTACGGCGTATTAGCCATGCTAAATTCTCCCTGAGCGTAACCCAAACAGGTGCCAGAGTGTGGCGACGAGGTGATTTTCACAGTAACTTCATTGCGGTGTTAATGTAAACCTACTTATGACACTTGTAACTGAATAAACTTTCAACTTTAAATGTCCCCCTGCACTGTAGGGATTCTATTCCCTGTTTTCTCCTGCTCCCTTTCGCTGTGAGCAGACAGCTTTCTGCTCTGGGTGTGTCTGTCTGTTTTGGAGCTTTCTTTTTGCTTGTAGTGTGTTTTTTTTTCTAAAGTTCCGAGATGTCGACAAAGGGGCAATTCCAGCTCCTGGCCAGCATTCCCAGTCTTGAGTTTGATCCTGTGTCACCCATGGGGATGGGGCCCTGGGGTGGCGGGGAGACAGGCACTGAAGGATGGAGTGTCCTTTCCTTATTGACTGTCTGCCCAGCAGAGTCTCCTGTCTCTTCAACATCTGGAACCTTCTGAAGAGCCCCTGACAACAGCGTTGTCTGCAGAAGTGGCCAGCTCACTTCAAACAGTAATGATGGAAGGATGGAGAGGTTGCTGCACAGTGGGGGATCTAACCAGTTGGTGGGGCTTTATTCCATAGGGGTGGTGTTTGCTCAGACTCCAAGATGGAAAAGGGGGAGAATCTTCCCAAGGATGTCTCAACATAATCACTGCACAGAATCACATTGGTTTACAATACATGGCACCAGAGAAAGATCCCTCAGAAATAGAAAAACACAGTTTGACCCCCTGGTGCTGTGAGGGTGAAGATGCCATTTATCAAATCTGCGGCAAAGTAGTGCCTCTGACAATGCAGCACTCTCTCAATGCAACATTGGAGGGTCCAGCTCACAGCTTTCTGTGGATGTGTGTGTGTGTCGGTGAGTAGGTGTGGATGGGTGTGTGTGCGTTTGTATGTAGGTGTGTATATGTATGTGTGTCTGAGTGTGGATAAGTGTGTGTGTGTGGATATATGTGTGAGTGTGTGTGTGAGTGGATATATGTGTGTGTGTGGATGTGTATGTGTGGATGTGTGTGTGTGTGTGAGAGTGGATATGTGTGTGTGTGTGTGTGAGTGGATATGTGTGTGTGTGAGTGGATATGTGTGTCTGTCTGTGTGTGTGTGTGTGTGTGTGTGTGTGGATATGTGTGTGTGTGTGTGTGTGTGGATATGTGTGTGTGTGTGAGTGGATATGGATGTGTGTGTGTGTGAGTGGATATGTGTGTGTGTGTGTCTGTCTGTGTGTGTGTGTGTGCGTGGATGTGTGTGTGTGTGCGTGGATGTGTGTGTGTGTGCGTGGATGTGTGTGTGTGTGTGTGGATATGTGTGTGTGTGTGTGTGTGTGTGTGTGTGTGTGTGTGAGTGGATATGTGTGTGTGTGTGTGTGGATATGTATGTGTGTGTGTTTGTGTGTGAGTGGATATGTGTATGTGTGTGTGTGTGTGTGTGTGTGTGTGTGTGTGTGGATATGTGTGTGTGTGTGTGGATATGTGTATGTGTGGGTGTGTGTGTGTGTGTATATGTGTGCGTGTGCGTTACCACCACAACAGCACAGTGACCTCTCATCTCCTGTTGTCATTCAGATTTCACTTTCCCAGCAGATGCAAGGAGAATACTTCTTGGACCATTTATTAATCAGTCTCCCAAGTAGGCTCACATTTACACTGCAATGAAGTTACTGTGGAAGTTTTGGTTTTTTCTGCGGAAGGATGATCTTGCTCTGGAGGGAGTGCAGTGAAGGTTTACCAGGCTGATTCTGGGGATGGTGGGACTGATGTATGAGGAGAGAGTGACGAGATTAGAATTGTTTTCACTGGAGTTCAGATGAATGAGGGGGGATCTCATGGAGACTTAGAAAATTCGAATAGGTTTGCAGATGACACTAAGATTGGTGGCATAGTGGACAGTGAAGAAAGTTATCTCCAGTTACAATGGGATCTTGATTGATTGGGCCAGTGGGCTGACGAATGGCAGATGGAGTTTAATTTAGACAAATGTGAGGTGATGCATTTTGGGAGATGGGACCAGGGCAGGACTTACCCAGTTAATGGTCGGGAGTTGGGGAGAGTTACAGAATAAAGAGATCGAGGGATACATGTTCATAGCTCCTTGAAAGTGGAGTCACAGGTGGATAGGGTGGTGAAGAAGGCATTCGGCATGCTTGGTTTCATTGGTCAGAACATTGAATGCAGGCGTTGGGACATCTTGTTAAAGTTGTACAAGACATTGGTAAGGCCACACTTGGAATACTGTGTGCAGTTCTGGTCACCCTGTTACAGCAAAGATATTATTGAACTCGAAAGAGTGCAGAAAAGATTGACTAGGATGCTACTGGAACTTGATGGATTGAGTTATAAGGAGAGGCTGCATAGACTGGGACTTATTTCTCTGAAGCGTAGGAGGCTGAGAGGTGACCTTATAGAGGTCTATAAAATAATGAGGGGCAGAGATCAGCAAGATAGTCAATATCTTTTCCCAAAGGTAGGGGAGTCTAAAACCAGAGGGCATAGGTGTAAGGTGAGAGGGGAGAGATACAAAAGGGTCCAGAGGGGCAATTTTTTCACACAGAGGGTGGTGAGTGTCTGGAACAAGCTGCCAGAGGTCGTAGTGGAGGCGGGTTCAATTTTATCTTTTAAAAAGCATTTAGATAGAAGGATATAGAAGGATATGGGCCAAATACAGGCAATTGGGATTAGCTTAGGGGTTTTAAAAAAAAGATGATGTGGATAAGTTGAGCCAAAGAGCCTGTTTCCATGCTGTAAACCTCTATGGCTAGAAAGGATAGATGCAGGGTGATGATCCTGATGGTGGGGGAGTCAGGATCGAGGGTCACAGTCTGAGGATTCAGGGTAGACCATTTCGGACAGAGGTGAGGAGACATTTCTCCACTCAAAGAGTGGTGAGCCTGTGGAATTCATTAGCACAGGAAGTAGTTGATGCCAAAACAGTGAATGTATTCACTGGATATAGCACTTGGGGTGGATGTGATCAGAGGTTATGGGGAGAGAGCAGGATTAGGCTATTGAGTTGGATGATCAGCCATGATGGTGATGAATGCTGGAGCAGGCTCGAAGGGCTGAATGGCCTCTTCCTGCTTTTCTGTATTTTCCTATTTCCACTGAGTCGAATCCCATTCTCCTGCTTTTAGCCCACACGCTCTCATAATCCCTAAAATGCCCTTCCATAGTATATGTTTCTGGTGTGCCAACAATCTAATTGGTTGGAAGTTCCATATTTGAACACTGATCAGGGGGAAGAGAGGTTCTCCTTGGGGACTGAGGGTGTGGAGACCGTGGGTTTCCAGTAGTGACCCTGATCCAACAGCTAAAAACAAACCAACACCACGCTGACCACCCAGCCTGGATTAGCCACTAGAAAAGCATCAAGACCCAGGGGCTGACCGACACCACTGTCCCACTGGCAATGTGACCTGATGGATTTTAGAGAATTCCGACAGTGCAGAAAGAGGCCATGTGACCCATCCAGTCTGCCCTAATCACAATCCCACCCCGACCCTATCCCCATAACCTCATGTATTTACCCTAGCTAGTCCCTCTGGCACTAACAGACAATTTAGCACGGCCAATCCACCTAACCCACACATCTATGGAACGTGGGAGGAAACTGGAGCACCCAGAGGAAACCCACGCAGTCACAGGGAGAACGCGCAGACTCCACACAGACAGTGACCTGAGGCTGGAATTGAACCCGGGTTCCTGGAGCTGTGAGGTAGCAGTGCAAACCACCCTCGGCAGTCTCAAGGAGAAGACTTCTCAGGTAGGTCACACCTTGGTGGTAGAATGGGAGGGATGAACTCTGAGGAAGATTCCCTTCACGGGGGAACGAGGGCTGGGCGGGGGTGGGGAGGGGTGTGGGTTACAGCTTGGCGTTGGGGGTAAGGGAACTCTGAGGAACATTACCTTGCTTCAGCCTAAAGTACTGAGGCAATTTTAGTTCCCATGGTACTGCCTCTGTTTGGCTAACTCAGCAATATCAACATCAGTGAGTACTTATTAACAAAGAACAAAGAAAATTACAGCACAGGAACAGGCCCTTCGGCCCTCCAAGCCTACACCGACCATGCTGCCCAACTGAATTAAAACTGCCTACCCTTCCGGGGGCCATATCCCTCTATTCCCATCCTATTCATCTATTTGTCCTGATGCCCCTTAAAAGTTACTCATGTATCTGCTTCCACTCCCTCCCTGGAAATGAGTTCCAAACATCTACTATTCTCTGTGTAAAAAATCTACTTCCTATATTTCCTTTAAACCTTGCCCCTCGCACCTTAAACCTGTGCCCCCGAGTAATTGACTTTTCCACCCTGGGAAACAGCTTCTGAACATCCACTCTGTCCATGCCTCTCATAATCTTGTAGGTATCTATCAGATCTCCCGTCAATCTCTGTCGTCCCAATGAGAACAAACCAAGTTTGTCCAACCATTCCTCACAACTAATGCCCTCCATACCAGGCAACATCCTGGTAAATCTTTTCTGCACCCTCTCGAAAGCCTCCACGTCCTTCTGGTAGTGTGGCGACCAGAATTGAACACTATATTCCAAGTGCAGCCTAACTAAGGTTCTATAAAGCTGCAACATGACTTGCCAATTTTTAAACTCAGTACCCCGGCCGATGAAGGCAAGCATGCCGTTTGCCTTCTTGACTACCTTCTCCACCTGCATTGCCACTTTCAGAGACCTGTGTACCTGTACACCCAGATCCCTCTGCCTATCAATACTCTTTCAGGTTCTGCCATTTACTGTATATTTCCTGTCTGTATTAGACCTTCCAAAATGCATTACCTCACATTTGTCCGGATTAAACTCCATCTGCCACATCTCTGCCCAAGTCTCCAACTGATCTGTATCCCGCTGTATCTATCCCTCTGATGGTCCTCATCGCTATCCACAAATCCACCAACCTTTGTGTCGTCCACAAACTCACTAATCAATCCAGTTACATTTTCCTCCAAATCATTTATATATATTTCAAACAGCAAAGGTCCCAGCGCTGATCCCTGAGGAACATCACTTGTCACAGCCCTCCATTCAGAAACACACCCTTCCACTGTTACCCTCTGTCTTCTGTGACTGAACGAGTTTTGTACCCACCTTGCCAGCTCATCTCTGATCCCATGCGACTTCACCTACTGCACCAGTCTGCCATGTGGGACCTTGTCAAAGGCCTTACTGAAATCCATGTAGATAACATCCACTGCCTGACCCTCATCAATCAAGATGAAATGTATTGTGAAGATCATTCTGTTTGAATTGATTTTCAGTTTCTTGTGATCTTTCCCAGAAGGAGTAGTCCATTTGGCCCATCGAGCTTGTTCCGCCAATCACGCTCGCCCCTGACTAATCTCATGACCCTCATTTGACCCCAATAAACTCTTGCTGTCATTAGTATCCAGAATCTCTCTCAAACACAATCGGTGACTGAGCTCCCACTGCCCTTTGGGCAGAGAATTCCAAATATTCACCATTCCCAGGTGAAGAAGTTCCTCCTCCTTCTCCTCTCAATCTGGAATGGCCTGTTTTCAGGAACTCCTCAGGTTGAGATTTGAAAGCTGTCTCATTGATCATCCAAACTGGGAGACGGAGGAGGGAACGCCATTCACAGATGGCATTGCTGAGAAAAGTCAGGCTTCGGCATTGGTGGGGAATGTCCACCTGCTAATGTTTCACCTTCATCCTTGGGATCGGGTGTGGCACGGTGACACGGAGGTTAGCACTGCTGCCTCACAGTTCCAGGGTTCGATTCCCACCTCGGGGTGACCGTCTGTGCTGAGTCAGCACCTTCTCCCCGTGTCTGCGTGGGTTTCCTCCGGATGCTCCGGTTTCTTCCCACTGTCTGTAAGTGTTGGTTCGGAGAATTGGCCATGGTAAATTGCCCCTGAGTGTCTTGGGATGCGGATGTGAGGGGGATTAGCAGGATAAATACATGAGGTTAGGGGATGGGGTGTGGGGGGGATTATTGTCGGTGCAGACTTGGATGGTCTGATCAGCGCTGTCGGGATTCTATCTGGGCGTGAGCAGCAAGGTGGGAGTTGTTAGTCTGCGAGGGTGGAGGTGATTCCCGCACATTGGTGTTGACCCTCCCAAAGGGGGTTCCAGTATCTTTACCCGTCTACATTGAAATTCAGCGGGGGAGGATCTTGGATGTGAGGCAGTTGTTGTTAAAATAGCCTTGACTAATATATGTTGTGGGTATTTTACACGGCCACCAGGCTGTGCCAGTCGTGGTGGTTTGGTGTTAAAAACTCTGCATGGTTTAGTGAGTGAGTGTCTGTAGCTCTCTCTATAGGGGAACTAGCTTTCCCGGATACCTGGGCGTTTAAACAGCTGGCTCCTCAGGATTACAGCTGTCTTCTCACTTTGGGGGCATTGAGTCAGGTGGCGAGGATTGGCACCTTACCACCCCTTGGTTCACACACTCATAGACATACACTCTCACACCACTCACTCACACAGACACCCCCCTCTCACACACACACACTCTTACTCACACACTCATAGACGCACACTGACTCACACTGGCTCACTCAGACTCACACAGATAGACTCACTCACACACAATCACTCACTCACAGACGCACTCAGACACACACACACACACACACTCACACAGACACACTCAGACTCACGCACACTGACTCGCTCACTCATTCACTCCCAAACACACTCACTCACTCAGACACACTCTCAGACACACTCTCACAAACACTCACACATCCTCACAGACACACACACTTTCACTCACTCACTCATTCACGTTGACACTCAGTTGTACATCCTCACACACTTACACACTCAGATTTACACACACACACACAGTTTTGCTCACTCATTCATTCACATACAAACTCACACACTTTCACTCACTCGCTCCAGCATACAGACACATTCACCTTCACACACACACACACACACACAGAGACACACACACACACACACACACACACGCACAGAGACACACACACACACACACACACGCACAGAGACACACACACACACACACACACACACACACACACGTGTCCCAGGCAGCCAGTGCTGCCTGTTGAGTGATATGAAGAGGATTTGGGTTCCTCTGTCCTCTCTCAGACTCAATGCTGTAAACATCCTCTTGGAAAGAAAGACAAGTCCTGGACTTGCCCAGAGCGATGCAGCGAGAAGGGAACTGATCTCTTCATGTTGCATTTTTATCTCGTTCTGTTGGGAGGAACTGAAAGATATATCTCATGTTATTCTCCAACTCCCCCTGACATTACAGTTGCTACTTGGCTGAGATAAGATTACCAGCTTGGGAAGAAACAAAGAGTTGCTCTGTGGTTCCACAATATCTGAGTCTGTTAAACATTAAAAGAGATTTGAGATATTTGATAGGGAGCAGCAATGTGTAAACAAGGAGTGGTGGAGGGGTTTGATAATCCAAGGCGAGACTTTAGGTGGTTGTCTGCTTTTTAGTGCAGCCCTTTGGAAATCCTTCCTTTCTCTTTGGAGGATCTAGTTTATCAGAAAGTTCTATAAGCATCCCGCATGCAATCAGGCCGTATCACCGTCACTCTTAATGTTCTGTTTATGCAACACAGGGATACATTTCATCTTGTTTGTTTTGGGCTCATCAGAAATGTCAAGCGTAAGATTGCCTCGACTTGACACGCTCTTAGCGAGATAAGCCCTTCCTGCCCTTGGCTGGCACTTGTCGCACACCAAGAACAATGTGCATTGAGAGAGACGAACCCTGAGCCATTAAAGTGTCACCGTGCAGGAAGAGGCCATTCTGCCCATCATGTCAATGCCAGGAAGAAGTCTCACCACACCAGGTTAAAGTCCAACAGGTTTATTTGGTGGCACAAGCCACTAACTTTCGGAGCGCTGCCCCTTCGTCAGGTGAGTGGGAGTTCTGTTCACAAACAGGGCATAATAAAGACATAAACTCAATTTACAAAGTAATGGTTGGAATACGAGTCTTTACAGCTAATCAAGTCTTAAAGGTACAGACAATGTGAGTGGAGAGTGGGTTAAGCGCGGGTTAAAGAGATGGGTATTGTCTCCAGGCCCTTGCAAGCCCAGGCAAGTCGTGGGGGTTACAGACAGTGTGACATGAACCCAACATCCTGGTTGAGGCTGTCCTCACGTGTGTGGAACTTGGCCATCAGTCTCTGCTCAGCAACGTGTGTTGTGAAGGCAGCTTTGGAGAACACTTACCCGAAGATCAGAGGCCGAATGCCCGTGACTGCTGAAGTGTTCCTCATCGTTGCTCGACAGTCACCAGGCAAGGGTGTTCTCTTCCAGTCGGGGAACACTTCAGCGGTCACAGGCATTCAACCTCTGATCTTTGGGTAAGTGTTTTCCAAGAGGGCCGTCAGGATATGCAACAACGCAGAGTCGCTGAGCAGAGACTGATAGCCAAGTCTCTTTAACCTGTGCTTAACCCTCTCTCCACTCACATTGTCTGTACCTTTAAGACTTGATTACCTGTAAACTCTCGCATTCCAACCATTATTTTGTAAATTGAGTTTGTGTCTTTCTCTGCCCTGTTTGTGAACTGAAATCCCACTCAGCTGATGAAGGGGCAGCGCTCCGAAAGCTAATGGCTTGTGCTACCAAATAACGAGAATCAGGTTTTGTGAGATTTCTGACTGTGTTTACCCCGGTCCAATGCTGCCATCTCCACATCAATGCCAGGAAAACAGAGACAAAAGAGACCAGCTGCTCACTTTCATCCCGTTTTCCAGGAACTGGTCCAAAAATACTGAAGGTAGAGCAGTACAGCACAGGAACAGGCCCTTCGGCCCACTATGTTCTTCCAACATGATGCCAAGTTCAACTCATCTCTGTTGCCTGCCCTGCCTCCATATCCCTCTATTCTTTGCATGTTCATGTGCTTCTCAAAAAGCCCCCTGAAGCCCCCCAGAGATTGCACCATCATCCCTGGCAGACACCTACCACCCTCTGTGGACAAAAACCTCCCCCTCACAACTCCTTTGAACATTCCCCCTCGTTCCACCTGAAGCACATTTTTAAATTCATTCATGGAAGGTAGCTGGCTGGGCCAGCATTTATTGCCCATCCCTGATTCTCTTGGAGGGCAGTTGAGACTCAATCACATTGCTGGGGCTCTGGAGACACATGTAGGCCAGACCGGGTAAGGGTGGCAGATTTCCTTCCCTCAAGGACATGAGTGAATCAGATGCGTTTTCCCAACAATGATTTCACGGTCACCAGTCGATTCTTAATTTCAGATATTTTTTACCAAAAGAGAAAAAGCTTTGACCGAGGGTCACCTGGACTTGAAATGTCAGCTCTTTTCTCTCCTTACAGATGCTGTAAGATGTGCTGAGATTTTCCAGCATTTTTCCTTTCGGTTTCAGATTCCAGCATCTGCAGTAATTTGCTTTTATCCAGGTATTTTATATTGAATTCAAATTCCACCATCTGTCGTGGTGGGATTCGAACCCCGGTCCCCAGAATGTTAACTGAGTTTCTGGATTAACAGCCGAACGATAACACCACTCGGCCATTGCGTGCCCCCTAGTATGGGGCATTTCAACTGTGGGAAAAAGATTCTGACTGCCAACCTTATCTGTGCCTCTCATGATTTTATAGACTTCTATCCGGTCTCCCCTCAGCCTCCGCCACTCCAGAGAAAACAGCCTCTCCTTATATCTCATACCCTCTAATCCAGGCAGCATCCTCGATCTAAAACACCTTGGGTGCAACTCCAGAGGGGCATTAGGCTACCCCTAATTTGTGGAGGAGATGTTGTGGGTGGGGTGGGGGAGGCAGGTGGAGCAGGTAACCAAAAACTAGGTCAGTGAGGAAGCTAACCAGGAAGAACTTGCTTTGTGTTGATCCAACAGTGAGTGAGGTTTGAACATTCCCTTGTCTTCTGGGTTGACATGTTGAGAATTCCCTTTCCTTTGTTAGGCGTGAGTGAGTGAGATCATCGGCAGACCTTTCCTCGAAATATTTCTTCAGAACTATTGACAAAGAGGGTAAGAGGATGGTTTTGAGGGCGTAGAGTGTGCTGCATCTCTCTCTCCAAAAAACGACACAAGTTCGTGAACGTAGCCCAATCTACCACGCAAACCAATCTCCCATCCACTGACTCTGTCGACGCTTCCCGCTGCCTCGGCAAAGCAGCCAGCACAATTAAGGACCCGACGCACCCCGGACATTCTCTCTTCCACCTTCTTCCGTTGGGAAAAAGATACAAAAGTCTGAGGTCACGTACCAACCGACTCAAGAACAGCTTCTTCCCTGCTGCTGTCAGACTTCTGAATGGACCTACCTCTCATTAAGTTGATGCTTCTCTACACCCTAGCTATGACAGTAACATTATACTCTGCACTCTCTCCTTTCCTTCTCTATGAACGGTATGCTCTGTCTGTATAGCGTGCAAGAAACAATATTTTTCACTGTTTGTTCATACAAGTGACAATAATAAATCAAATCAAATCAAAAACCTCTCTCTCTTGGAGTCTAATGGTCCGTTTTATATCACTCATATCATGATGTCCCCGTGAATATAACCGTGAATCCATTACCTTACACAGACAGAGAGGTTTATTGCAGGGAATTCCAGGGCTGAGGGGAACTGAAATCTCGGCCACCAATGACGCAGCTATGAAAGCTGAAGGGGCGAGGATTGGAGGAGTGTCCGGATCTTGCAGGCTTGGAGAACAGGAGGGGATTTGATCAACAGGGTTGGAAAAGGATTTGGAGGAACTTGAAAGCGAAGATGAGAATTTTAGATTTGAGGCACTGTTCAACCGAAATTTAGGGGCAGTTCAGAGGACACAGGGGTGACAGGTGAAAGCACAGGGGACACAGTCTCAGGGTCACGGGCCGACCACCTGGGATTGAAATGTGGAGAGAAATCTTCTCAGGGACTGGTGAATCTTTGTCATTTTCTACAACCTGAGGGTTGGAGATGCACTGGATACATTCAAGGCTGGCTGGAGACCTTTTTGGTCCCTCAGGGATTCGGGGGGTGGGGGTGGTGGACAAAGGGAATGGGGAAGAGGGTGAAGGAATAACTCTCTCGAGTCCTGACTTGTGCAGCTTCTGTCGCTGGGTCATTTGGGATCCGCACTGCCTCCGTGGTATCCTGAGGTAGCAGCAGCCTTGACGTGCCACTCAAGGGGGGGGGGGGGGGTTGGGGGGGGGGGGGGGTTGGGGGGGGGGGGGGGTTGGGGGGGGGGGCGGGGGTGGGGGGGGGAGGAGGGTGGGCGGGCAGCTGGAAGAGTGGAGGTGTTTGTACAATCAAACACATTGTGATCTAAGATAAACAGGACAGGAAAGTTATCTGCAATGCTATAAGGGTAATCTGGCCACATTTCACATTTCCAAAGATAATGAGCTGTCCAAAAGGGAAAATCAGATGATATCGCGCAGAGATAATGAGTGGAACCTGCAGGGAATTGTCTCATCACATCTGGGCTGAGGAGAGTCTGAGAATGGCCTGGAATGAGAGAAAGGTTGACATACACAAGAGATGCTTAAAGAGCAGATGGTGTTAGTGAATATAAACAAACAGCTGAGTTTATAAATCCTCTACACGTACAGGACACACAGATAACGCCAAGGCAATCAACCTTCAACAACAACTTGCATTTCCACAGCACCCTTTCATGTTGGAACCTGCTTTGTGTTGTTCCAACTCTGAGTGAGGTTTTAACCTCGCCTTGTCCTCTGGGTTGACATTATTGAGAATTCCCTTTCCTTTGTCAGGCGTGAGTGAGTGAGATCATCAGCAGAGCTTTACTCGAAATATTTCTTCAGGACTATCGACAAAGTGGGTTAGCACCTGTTGCCTCACAGTGGCAGGGACCCGGGTTCGATTCCCGACTTGGGTCACTGTCTGTGTGGAGTCTGCATGTTCTTCCTGTGTCTGTGTGGGTTTCTTCTGGGTGCTCCGGTTTCCTCCCACTGTCCAAAGATGTGCAGGTTAGGTGCATTGGCCATGCTGAAATAGAACATAGAACAGTCCAGGCTCTTCGGCCCTCAGCTTGTGCCGATCTATGTCCGAACCCAAGATCAAGCTGTCCCACTCCCTACCATTCTGGTAAAATTGACCCTCAGTGTCCAAGGATCATAGAAATCCTACAGTGCGGAAGGAGACCATCCGACCCATCGAGTCTGCTCCATCAGCAATCCTACCCAGGCCCTATATCCCCTTAACTCTACATATTTACCCAGCTAATCCCTCTAATCTATACATGTCGGGGCAATTTATCATGGCCAATCTACCTAACCCGCACATCTTTGGAAACTGGAGCACATGGAGGAAACCCACGCAGACATGGAGAGAACATGCAAATTCCAAACAGACAGTGACCCAAGCCAGGATTTGAACCTGGGTCCTTGGGGATATGAGGTAGCAGCGCTAACCACTGTGCCACCGTCCTGCTGCATGTACCGGTTCGGTTAATTGGCGATGGTAAATTGCCCCTTTGTGTCAGGGGGATTTGCAAGGTAAATGGCAGGGTTATGGGTTTTGAGCCTGGGTGGGATAGTTGTCAGTGCAGGCTCGAAGGGCTGAATGGTCTCCTTTTGCGGTGTAGAATTCTCTGATTAAATCACAATACAGGAGCTGCGATAACATTTCCTCCTGGGCCACATGGGATATAAGGACAGGGGGCCCAAAGCTTGCGTTGTGAAGCAGGTGAGAGAGGCACAGAGATTTCAGGAGAGAATTCCAGAACAGCGGAAGGTGCAGCTGGCAATGGTGGAGGGTTGGGAATTGGGAATGGTCAAGCAGTCAGGATGAGAGGAGTCAGGGTGGTGGAGGTTGGAGGAGATTACAGAGATAGGGAGGGATTTGAAAGTGTGCTTGTTGGTTTACGATGATCTACCATAATATTTTGTTATCTTTCACCGTGGCTAGCTCGACGTCTCAGTTTTTTGAAAAGAACACTTGTTTTTTGAAAATGAGGAAAGGACTTGATAGGATTGTTTCCTATTTCCAAAGATGTGCGGGTTAGGTGGATTGGCCGTGCTGAATAGCCCCTCAGTGTCAGGTGACTAGCTAGGATAAATATATGGGCAGAGTGGCCTCCATTTGCTCCTGATTTGTATGTTTTTAGATGAGAGGAACCCGGTTTATGTTGGGAAGTTTTGTTGTCCCGGGGTGGTGGGATGTTACATTGATAGGCTAATCGGGTAAGCCTGGGTCACTGTCTGTGTGGAATTTGCATGTTCTCCCCATGTCTGTGTGGGTTTTGTCCGGGTGCTCCAGTTTCCCCCCACACTCCAAAGATATGTGGGTTAGGTGCATGGGCCATGCTAAATTGCCCCTTGGTGTTAACAAATAAGGAGGGTTACGGGGATAGGGCCTGGGTGCGGTTGCGGTTGGTGCAGACCTGATGGGCTGAATGGCCTCTTTTGGCACTGTATGGATTCTATACTTCTATGATATCTCAATGTGTAGCACAGACAGCTCTGAATCTCAACCTTCCCGAGTCTTAGAGGTTTACAGCATGGAAACAGGCCCTTTGGCCCAACTTGTCCATGCCGCCCTTTTTTAAACCACTAAGCTAATCCCAATTGCCCGCATCTGTCCCATATCCCTCTATACCCATCGTACCATGCAACTGTCTAAACACTTCTTAAAAAATAAAATTGTACCCGCCTCTACTCCTACCTCTGGCAGCTTGTTCCAGACACTCACCACCCTCTGTGTGGAAAAAATTGCCCCTCTGGACACTTTTGTATCTCTCCCCTTTCACCTTAAACCTATGCCCTCTAGTTTTAGACTCCCCTACCTTTGGGAAAAGATATTGACTATCTTGCTGATCTGCGCCTCTCATTATTTTATAGACCTCTATAAGGTCACCCCTCAGCCTCCGACACTCCAGAGAAAAAAGTCCCAGCCTATCCAGCTTCTCCTGATAACTCAATCCATCAAATCCCGGAAGCATCCTAGTAAATCTTTTCTGTGCTCTGTCTAGTTTAATAATATCCTTTCTATAATAGGGTGACCAGAACTGTACATAGTTTCTGGTTGAGATCCTCCTGATGCCATTCCTTGTGGAACAGCCTGATATGATGAACACAGACTGACTGATTCATTTCAACAGAGAGTTGGTCCTTGTTGTGAAGGACAGCAAGTGGTAGCTATCCTAACGGATAAATCCGGGTTGACGTGGATCATTTTCGTTCACACAAAGAAGGTGCAGATAAAGGCAAAATACTGCGGACGTCGGAATGTGAAACAGAAACGGAAAATGCTGGAAAATCTCAGCAGGTCTGACAGCATCTGTGAAGGGTCATCCAGGCTCAAAATGTTGGCTCTATTCTCGCTCCACAGATGCTGCCTGTCCTGCTGAGATTCTCCAGCATTTTCTGAAGAAGGTGCAGATTGAGTTTGCCTCACAAAGTTGATGTGTTATTTGCATCTTCTGGGATCATCGCATGCTGCCTGATTGATGCATCGGTTATCCACAGGTTTGGCCTGGTTGGCTTCAGCAGCTGGAGGTGGTTCAGACCTAATTGCACCGAGGTGAACAGAAAGATGGAAACTTGACAAAAAAAAAAGCCTTCCACAATATACCAAAGAAGAAATTCTTGAGACTTTACCACTCGTATATGGCCTTTTATTGATGCATCCTTGAAACTACTTCAAACAGTAAGTCACGGTTATCAATATATTCAAAGACATGTTTGGAGAGTGGGCCATGTGTAGGGTTCCCAACCCTCCAGGATTAGCCTGGAGCCTCAAGGCATGGAGGGTTAATCTCCAGGACACTGTGCATGTGACACCAGAGATAAATCATTCGGACATTACAAAAGATAGCTTTATTGTGTCATTTTCTTTAACAAATATGAAAATAGAACCAGTTGGTGAAGGGAAGAGATTGTTGGGCGGAGGGACAATTCCACCATGGAATCGGGTGAAGGGTCTTTTTGCTTTCCGATTGGTGTTTACGGAAGGCGGGAACATCACGAGGATGAATGTGTTGGCCAACTAATGGCTGGAGAGTGTGGGAGACTCCTGTGATGAACGGTTGAGGACTCTGGGTCTGTACTCGTTGGAGTTTAGAACGACGAGGGATCTTATTGAAACTTAGAGGATACTGTGAGGCCTGGAAAGAGTGGACGTGGAGAGGATGTTTCCAAGAGTAGGAAAAACTGGAACCGGAGAGCACAACCTTAGGCTGAAGGCACGATCCTTTAAAACAGAGATAAGGAGGAATTCCTTCAGCCAGAGAGTGGTGAATCTGTGGAACTCTTTGCTGCAGAAGGCTGTGGAGGCCAGGTCACTGAGTGTCTTTAAGACAGAGATAGATAGGTTCTTGATTAATAAGGGGATCAGGGGTTTTGGGGAAAAGGGAGGAGAATGGGGATGGGAAAAATATCAGCCATGATTGAACGGTGGAGCAGACTCGATGGGCTAAGTGCCCTAATTCAGCTCCACATGTCTGATGGTCTTATAATCCATAGAATGGCAGTTGACAACCCAGGACATGTGCTTCTGGTGGACCTTTTAAAGTTCGATCACTGATGTTGTGAAACTTGAGTCTGACCCACGAGTCAGAGATTGAGCCATTAAGGGTTGTTCTGTGGAGGTCAGCGATAGGAACTGAAGGCTAAGTGTTGGTGAGTTTCTGACATGGATCTTGTACCTGGTACACACGGCTCTCACTGTCCTTCGGTGGTGGAGGGAGTGAATGTTTTTGTGGATGGGGTGCCAATCGAGCGGGCCGCTTTGTCCTGGATGGTGTTGAGCTGCTTGAGTGTTGTTGGAGCTGCGCCCATCCAGGCAAGTGGAGAGTGTTCCATCACATTTGTCATTCATCCAAGTGTTCCAAATCGCAGGTGTGGTTAGAAAGTGAGAGGTGACAGGGTAAACTATTGATGAGGTGGGTATGATATTTCTCGCGATTAGAGGGATGATAATGAGTTCTGGTTATGTGTGTGTTGATTTAATTAAATTCTGTTCAATTTCCATGATTTCTGCCACAGTTTTCTGGGTGCATATTGGGTTTGTGGGATAGGGCATAACCTCTTTTCCCCCATATATCCCCCATGCCCACATCACCCAACCCCAGATTGTGCCCATCCCACCTGATCCTATCCTGCATCTGTACCCTTAATCTAACAGCCTGTCCCAGTGAACCATAAGGTATAGTAGCAGAATGAGGCCACTCGGCCCATCGAGTCTGCTCTGCCATTCAATCATGGCTGATATTTTTCCCATCCCCATTCTCCTGCCTTTTCCCCATGACCCCTGATCCCCTTATTCATCAAGAACCTATCTATCTCTGTCTTAAAGACACTCAGTGACCTGGCCTCCACAGCCTTCTGTGGCAAAGAGTTCCACAGATTCACCACTCTCTGGCTGAAGAAATTCCTCCTCGTTCTATCCCGGTTCTCAGGGGGTCGTTCTTTCACTCTGAGGCTGTGCCCTCGGATCCCAGTCTCACCTACAAATGGGAACACCTTCTCCACTCTATCCAGGCCTTTCAGTATTCTCTAACTTTAAATGAGATCTCCCCTCATCCTTCCAAACTCAATCGAATACAGGCCCAGAGTACTCAAACGCTGCATGTAAGGGAAGCATTTCATTCCCGGGATCATTCTCATTCTGGACCCTCTCCAAGGCCAGTGCATCCTCCGTTTGAACCCAGTCCATGCTGGTGAATCCAGCCTGACCCACCACCCTCCAATGTTGATGTCTTCCTGGTGCTGGGATGTGGAGATGAGAAGGTGACTTTGTTGACAGTGGGTGCAGTGAGCAGCCCTGGACTTGCTGTGGCTTCAGCTGAAGTGATTGGTGTTGGTACGGCCATCTAATATCACGCTGCACCTCGGGAATTATTGAAATAAGTCGAACGAAAACGAGGTACTGAAAGAGCTGTCAGGGGGAGACAAGCTCTTGGGAATGGTAATGGTTTGCAAGGAGAGAGTGGACAAAGGAACACTATTCTGTCGGGAGACAGCAACAGAGAACAATACACTGCATAGTAGCTGAGAGAGAGACAGGGTCACGACGAGTTCAGTCATGCTTTTTGACAGAGCACAAGGAGTGAGAGGCTACAACTACAATCTCCTGATCCCCTGTCCTGAAGTTGCACAATAGTGAAGGTTATTTACTTTTACAAGTTAAAATAAAAACCAGAAGAGATGCCCGAATGCGTGTGAGCAAACAAACCTGTTTTATAAGCTGCTCATTGGCAGTCAATGTACCATATCGCCCACTGGCACAGCTTCAGGACCCTGCTGGTAGCAAACTCACCAATCCCATCCTTTCTCCATTGTTGCCTCTGTCATTGAGGATCGTTTGACTGGAACATCCCTTTATCTCTGCCTAGCCCAGCCCAGCCCAGCCAAAGACAAGCCTTCACTCTCACCTGGGAACCCATGAATTCAGCCCTCATTCCTGTCCCCATTGGAAGCAGGGATGGTATTCCGGAATGGCATTCACGAAGCAGTCACAATCTCCTGTCTTTCCTTGGATTTGAAACACATTGTTTAGTCATAAGAAAAGGCTGGAGGGGCTGGGACTTTCTTCCCTGGACTGTCGGAGGCTAAGGGGTGATCTGATAGAGGTCTGTAATATAATGAGGGGCATCAATCAGCGAGACGGTAAACATCTTTTTCTAAAGGTGGGGGAGTCTAAAACTAGAAGGCATAGGTTTCAGGTAAGAGGGGAGAGATACGAAAGCAACCAGAGGGGCAACTTTTTCATACAGAGGGTGATGAGTATCTGGAACGAGCTGGCAGAGGTAGGAGTAGAAGTGGGTACAGTTTTACCTTTTAAAAAGCATTTGTGATGTGGAGATGCTGGCATTGGACTGGGGTGGGCACAGTAAGAAGTCACACAGGTTTATTTGGAATCATGAGCTTTCAGAGTGCTGCCCCTTCATCACTCACCTGATGAAGGAGCAGTGCTCCTGAAACTCATAATTCCAAACACAAAGCATTTAGACAGTAACATGGGTAAGTAAGATGGGTGGAGAGGGAATATGCACCAAATGCGGGCAATTGGGACTAGCTGAGTGGTAAAACCTGGACAGCGCGGGCAAGTTGGACCCAAGGGCCTGTATTGGTGCTGCAAACCTCTATGGCTGTATTGCATGACTTTGAAACTGGAATCCTAAATTCGGTACAGTTTAACCTCAGTGCGCGGGGTGACAGGGGAGAAACTATCAACTGTTGTCTTTTCCCTGAGATACAGGCCTCTCATTGGAAAGAAATCTGAATAAGAAGAGTCAGGAGTCGATCAGCGAGCTTTTCAATGTGTGTCTTAGCAGCCTGACACCTGAAGACGGGACTCCTGGTCATTGCAGTGTCAGACTGCAACGTGGGAGCTTTCTGGACACCCACTTCCAACTTGACCAGAGTAAATTCATTTCATTTCACT
Source organism: Carcharhinus amblyrhynchos (assembly GCF_965287045.1). Classification (NCBI taxonomy): domain Eukaryota; kingdom Metazoa; phylum Chordata; class Chondrichthyes; order Carcharhiniformes; family Carcharhinidae; genus Carcharhinus; species Carcharhinus amblyrhynchos. Next base: position 148,696 of record NW_027650129.1, read on the forward strand.
GGCTGCAAAGTGCCTTTGGGACGTCCTGTTGCAGTGAAAGGTGCCAAACTTGGGATGGCACAGTGGGTTAGTACTGCTGCCTCTCAGCACCAGGGACCCGAGTTTGATTCTCGGCTTGGGTCACCTGTCTGTGTGGAGTTGGCACATTCTCCCTGTGTCTGTGTGGGTTTCCTCCGGCTGCTCCGGATTCCTCCCGTAGTCCAAAGACAGTGAAAACTCGAGACCTCAGCGAGTCTGGAAGATCTCACCAGTGGCCAATGGTGAACTGTCCTTCCTACATGGGAGCTGGAAAATCCTGCTCTGGAAGGTATAGAAACAGGCCATTTGGTCCAGTCATTGTGTTCCAGTTTGCTGTTCATATTCAGCCATGTCCCATCTTCCCTCCCCTATCTCCCATCAATGCAGTCTCTATTCCCTTCTCCCTCTTAACCCTTATAAAGACATCTCTCCATCTCAACCGCTCCCTGTGCCAGTCAGTTCCCCATTCTCATCACTCACCCCATTTCCAAATCCATCTGTGACCTTGCGTCTCCTCCCTACTGCTGCAATCCCCTCCAAGCCCCTCCGATCCCTGCGCCCCTCTAACTCTGCTCACTGAATGAAGGAGCGGCGCTCTGAAAGCTCGTGATTCCAGATAAACCTGTTGGGCTCTAACCTGGTGTTGTGAGACTCCTGCCTGTGCCCGCCCCTGTCCAACGCCGACATCTCCACGTCGTCGGCTTCCTTGCGTATTCCTGATTTTTATCGCTCTACCATTCATGGTTGTGCCTTCAGCTGAGCGGGTCCCCGAGCTCTTGAATTCCCTCCTGAAACCTTCTGACTTCTCGCTCCTCCTGGAAGGAAGTTCCCTCACGCCTCATGATTTGACTGAGCTTTTGTCTTCTGCCTTTATGTGTGGCTTGGTGACCAATGCAATTTCAGATTGTTGCTGGACGTGTTGAGGTGTCATGAGATCCCAAGTAATGAGCCCTGTGGCACACTGGTGTGCCGTGAAGACCACCCCCCCCAGTTTAGATGTTCTCTGCCAGTCAGGCCCACACATTATGACCACCAGGACTTGGGGTTGGAGACAAAGGTTATTTACGCCTGCACAAAGAAAGCAAAAACTCAGAGAGGTCACAAAAAAGATTTTGTACAAGATTTTGATGGGTACAGATTGAGTGAATGCAAGCAGACTTTTTCCATTGAGGCGAGGGGAGAAAAAAATCAGAGGACGTGGGCTAAGGGTGAAAGGAGACAAGTTTAAAGGGAATATTAGCGGGGGGCTTCTTCACACAGAGAGCGGTGGGAGTGTGGAATGAGCTGCCGGATAAAGTGGTAAATGCGGGGTCACTTTTAACACGCAAGAGAAACTTGGATGGATTCAGGGATGAGAGGGCTGCGGAGGGATATGGTCCAGGTGCAGGTCAGTGGGACTTGGCCAAAAATGGTTTGTCACAGACAAGAAGGGCCAAAAGGCCTGTTTCTGAGCTCGAATTCTCTGTGGTTCGAAAAAAAAACCCCGGGAGAAGTGAGAGCGACAGGGAGGGGTTAAAAAGAATTGCCACATGATGTTCTGAACATCACAACATTGAAACCATGCCAATAACCTTTATCAATGGTTGTGTTTAACTGATATGAGATTAGCATTACACTGAGACTTCTATTTAATGAGTTTACTGCTTGATTCTCGGGCTTCATTTTTCTACCTGAGGTTATTCAAAATGTCAATACAAAGGCAAAAACACTCCAGACGCTGGAAATCTGACATTAGAATGAGAAGTGCTGGAGAAGCTCCAAGAAACAGACAGTATCTGGGGAAAGAAACAGTCAACATTCATGTTGATGATCAGTGCAAAATATTCAATCTGGCATGATCTGGACAAAAGATTCATCAACTGGGTGGCACAGTGGTTAGCACTGCTTCCTCACAGCGTCAGGGACCCGGGTTCGATTCCCAGCTAGAGTCTGCGTGCAGTTTGCACGTTCTCCCCGTGTCTGCGTGGGTTTCCTCCGGGTGCTCTGGTTTCCTCCCGCAGACCGAAAGACGTGCGGGTGAGGTTGATGGGCCATGCTACATTGACCCTTAGTGCCCCGGGTCGTGTAGGTTAGAGGCCATAGCGGAGTAAATGTGTGGGGTTGTGGAGATAGGACCTGGGTTGGGATTGTTGTCAGTGCAGACTCGATGGGCCAAATGACCTCATTCTGCACTGTAGAGATTCGATGAACTGTGTTTTTAGGACATCAGATACACTTCCATATTGATTGGAAAGACATAGATAATACAATGGCCCAGGTTGAGTGATCGCTGGAACTGAAGCTGTGTGTGTCCAGAATTATTATGGCGGAAATCACATGTGTGGCATCCACACATGCACAGTGTTGTCAAATACATGGGTACAAACAACATTCGGCACGAAGAGTACTCAGACTTCCACATCTTAATTACTTGTGCACAAGTGAGAACACAACACAAAGCAAAGCATTGCTGGGTGTTCTGTCGATTTTTACAGAAAATGTAACAGTTAGAGTTCACCGTATCTTTGCTTTTTGGCATTTTGTTATTGAAAAGGGTCTTATTTTCATCCAGTGGCCAAGGCTGGAAACAGTGTTTGTGGAACGAACACAAGGTTTAGATTAGTCGCTTATCCTGAATACATAAAAGCTGGCCTCATTCGAGGCTTTGTTGGCCAATAATCATTTTCCATTACTTAGCAGAATTGTTTGTCATGGCTTAATTTCCGCAATTGTTGTAAAATAATTTTTCCCTCTCAGCGTCTGCAGTTTTCAACTGTTTTTAACTATAATTTCACGAGATTTATTGCTTTATTTGAAGTGAGCATCCTTCATCTTGTGAAACGAAGTGAATTCAATATTTGGCCATCGCTAGAATTGCAACTTAATTTCCACAGTGTCATCTAGAAATCTGTGTTTCCTGTCCACTTACATCGCTGTTCTGATGGGCCAAAAATCATTTGATGGACGGCAGTGCAGAGAAAATAGGTGTGCCTCAAAATAGCTTTCCAGTGTCGATGGCAGTGTATCTTTGAGCCCGTAGCAATGTCATTGTGGGAAGGAGAAACAAAAAACTGTGGGCAGGTCAGGTGACAGGGATTTCATTTTCAGTTTCAGTTTGGAGCTGCAGGTTTAAGTTTTAGAAGGGACAGCGCACTAAAAAGAAGTGTTTTTCCTCTCTCCCTGTTGTTTTGAAAATTTTGTTGCTTTCCTGAAGGGTGAAAATCTTGTTATTGGGGCTGGAGCAGAGTCTCTCAAGGGCTTTGGGAAACTGTCTTGTCTTCAAACTGTTCTGAGGTGCGAGAGTATTTGACTGTAGAATTCAGCTAATGGCCTCAATCCCAGTGTCACGTGAGCAGGCGACTTTGCTGTATTGAACCTGTTTAAAGAGTTGTTGATGATGTTGCTTTGATTGGAAATGTTTATGTATGTATTCATTAAGGGTTATACATTATCTTGGTTGTCTTGTTTCTTGTTTGCAATTGGAAAAAACATCCTTGCTAATTTCCTTCTTGACATGTTAACGATATTCTTAAATAAACTTGGTTTGGTAAAAGTTCCCTCGTGGGTCATTTGAATCATATCTGATGTGAAACATCTCATGCTCTCCTGAACCAAATTCAAAAGGTAAAACTTGATGATTCAGGTGGCTTCATCAAACACTTAGAAGTTTCTATAAGTGTAGAGGTGTATGGAAAAGGTTGGGAGTCACTTGTTGAATGAGAAGTTGTTGGTGTGATGGTATCCAACCCATCATTGAACAGCCCCATTCCCAATCTGACTTCTTTAAAAATTGGCCTGTAAAATATTTTGCCCTTTAGTTTTATATTCCTTGCTTGTTTAATTTTATAATTCTTGATCACTTCAATTGTTTCTTTAATTTCATATTCTCCCTTATTTTTTTCACCGCTCCTCTACCTGTACAAATTGTACATCTTTTTCCTCAGCCTAACTTTCTCCTGGAGGAAGGGGAGGTTAGGGGGCCAGCTTTGTTCTGTTTCCCCCAGTCGATATTCCTCATTCACTCTCCTCCACCCCTCACTCCCTCAGTCTGTCTTTGTTCACTCAGTCATTGGAGGAGTTCCTTGCGTGCCTCTTCCAGAGATGTTCAGAGACATGATGGGCTGAATGGCCTCCCTCTGTGCTATCCCACTCCATCACTTGTCAGCAGAGTCATCACCCATCCCCACTTGATCAAATACACGGCAAGTGTGGGGTCACTGCAGACCTTGAAATGAGGAACATGAGAAGTTCCTGAGGGATCTAACGTGTTAGTTATAGGGCGTTAGTGTTTAGCTTAGGATGTGTTCGAATGGGAATAACAATCTCGTCTCTCTGTGGAGTCTCAGGGGGTGGGGAGAGTGATTACTGTCAGCATTTCCCTGAATTGGTCACCTATCATTCTGTTCCCAGAGGGTGGAGTTACTGGAAGATGAGAAGTGTGTGTGTGTGAGGTTATACTGTCTACTGGACAGGGTCAGCCTGATGGAGCTGAGAGGTTATTTTCTGTATGTTTGTGTGGAAAGACCGGGGATTGAGTCTGGGACCCGCCTGCTCTGTGACTCAGTGAATTCACCCAGCCAAGTGGCTGAACAGAAACAGTGGCATCGCGATTATATGACTGGATGAGTGACGTATTCACCTGGATCGATGATCCTGAGATGTGGGTTCAAATCTCACCCTGACATTTAAACTCATTAAAATCAAAATCTGAGATTAAAAAACTAATATCTGTAATGGTGACCTTGAAACTGCTGGGTTGCAGTGAAACAATCTGTCTGATTAATTCATGCCCATCGAGGATGGAAATCTGCCATTTTGACCGGGTCTGGCCTCTCTGTGACTCCAGAGCCAGAGCAATGTGGTTCTGTGTACTGCCCTGTGAAATGGCCCAGTCACTCAGTGATATTCCAGAAGATAATTCACCACCACCCACGCAGGGTAACCTGTCATTCTCAGATCGTTCCAACCAGTTTACTTCAAGTTTTACCCCATTTGCATCTTATTTGCAAGATGAACAAAGGACAAATACAAGTAAAGTTTCAATAAGTTTATTAATACTAACGTTATTAACTCTTAAATTACCCACATAAAACAAGGATATCCCAGATTCAAGTACAGATGGTTTGGTTCAACTGCAGAGGCCCGATTTCTTTTGAGTCCCTCTGCTCCATCGTCACAAAGGTGAATCTCGATGGCAGCTCCTTCCTTTGGTCAGTCTTCCAATGGTCAAGGTTGCCTCCCTCATCGAGTCTTCGCTGTTAGTGTGTCTGAGATGTGTACCTTTAGCCCCCTGCCTGCCTGCGTCTCCACAAACTTCTCTGGATTCCAATCAATGAGGTCCCCAGCAGGGGATCCCATGACCCAGTGGGGTTTCTTGATGTCTGCCCGACAGGATAACCAGGGCCCACCCCCCAGGTGTCCATATCTCCGTGGTGTTGCTTACATGTAACCTGTTGCTCAATAAGGTAACTGCAGGAACTCGAGGTGACAGAAAGTCTGACCCGATCTGGCCTCCTAACAATAGGCCGGTGTATTTCACTGGGGCGCGATGATCTCCTGCTGGATCTCAGTGGAGTGCAATGATCCTGAATGGGTGATTGGTGGGCCAGGCCAAGCTATCTTCCTGTGTCTGTGTATGTTTGACCTTGGTCAAGTCTGGTCTACCTGAGGTTTGACTGTGTTTGATTTTGATATGCCCAATCCTTTAATTTAGGATCCAATTTAATCAGCCTTAAAACTAGGCCCTGATTATATTACCACAATGGGCAATAAATACTGGTCAGGACAGTAACACTCACAGCCCAAACTCCCCAGTCTGTTCCTGGATATCCCTGCATGAATCAAAAAACACACAGAAAATGTCTCCAATTTCAGTCCAGATTTATTTTCGGATTTCAGTTGATGAAATAATAAAAGGTTAGTAATTAACGGACAGACAGCTTCCTCTCTGCTCCATCTTACATTCTCCCACAACATATCGACCAATCCCCACCCCACCCCGGACCGTGTGATCTCCAGGGAGAGGCGAAAAACCAGAGTTAAAAACCCAGGGCCAATTTGGGAAAAAAATTCTGGGAAATTCCTCTCCGACCCCTTGTGGCGATCGAAACAAGTCCAGGAGATCACTCTGGTCCTGATCAGTTCATGCTTCCCAAGGCTGTTCCCACTTCTGTTTCACTGCCAGCACCTGAACACACTTCCCTGGAGCCTGGTCTCCAATACCTGCAGCCTGACTCTGTACTTGCACTCACTCCCTCCCCAGAGACAATTCCTCTCCTCCTTCCAGTTCCCTGCCACCACCTGAACAC